>NC_056730.1:537992508-538072508 GCF_019279795.1 Protopterus annectens | reverse complement strand
CAAACCTCCAAGCTGGAGATTAACCCTTACATCAGTTGATGGGTAACCAATTGACTCACTGGCAGAACACATCATGTGAAAGTTGATGAATCAACCTGTGCTAGTAGAGCTGTTACCAGTGGAAAATCCATGGGTCTATGCTTGACCCTTCACAGTTTGAACTCTATTTCTCAACAGTTCAGGCTAAATTATATGGCCTTTGGCTTGACAAGTTTATTGATTCTATTGTGAGAAATCATTTAGTCCAACAATGGTGATAATATAGTACAGGAGGAGCTAACACACAACTGAGTGATGACAAAGGCACACAATCTACAAATACAGGCAGAAATGTGTGTTTGCTATGTTGTCTGTCATAAACGTGGAACTCCATGGTAATCACAGCATTGACAACAGTCCTGCTATACAGAAACCCAGTGATGCAAGCAGTAGGAACACATGTAGAGAGCACTCTGAACTTTGACCACCAAGTGTCCACACTGGTATTGAAAGCCTGTGTTGTGCACATAATAAGTCATGCCATCATATTGAGAACTTAGGATTGTATGACAGCACTGTAGTCAAACCTCATCACAATACTAATAGAGTATAATGCTCTGTTTTTCATGTACCTCACATGTAGCAGCTGGAGAGACCACAGGGCTTTCTCAGCAAGATAACATGTAGCAGCTGGAGAGACCACAAGGCTTTCTCAGCAAGATAACACATGGCCTACAAACCATGCCATGATGTATGTGGACAGATTAAAAGCCACGTCAATATAATCTTTTCTGTATAGAATAAGACGACTTCTGCCTGGCCTCCAAACCAGTCTATGACCCTACCATGGTGGGAGTGCTGCATATCCAAAAATATGATATAGCTGTTGACATCAGCAGTGTCTGCTGATGAGAATATACAGTGTTCCACATGCTGGTGTAAAATTATCTCTGTAATGTCAAGCAACAGTTCACTCACACACACACACACACACACACACACACACACACACACACACACACACACACACACACACACACACACACACACACACACAGTTGATTGCAGTATATATGGAAACTTAATTATTTATATACTCTTATTCAGTTGTGACTACCAGGTTCTTATCTACTCTCATTAAGCCACAAAAATCATTGGCTCCAACCTTCAGTCCCTACAGAGCATATATTCAAACAGATGCTATGGCAGAGTCCGAAAACTACTGAAGGATACACATCATCTTGCCTATGGACTGTTCAAACTCCTGCCAACAACGAAGTGCTACAGAAGCATTAGATGCAGGACATCCAGATTCCATAACAGCTTCTTCCCACGTGCTATCAGACTGCTGAACAACAAACCCATAGCCTATCCTGCTAAATGGGTAAACAAACATTATTTATGTGCAATATGTCATTGTTATCTACATAGCTCACTTTGCACTTTATACTTTATTGTGTTTATTTTTAGTATCTTATTTTTGATTTCTATTTCACTATTTTTAAATTATTATTAATCTTCCTTCTGTAAGCTATAATTCCTATGGTACAAGCCAGAGTATCGAAATTTTGTGCAGTGACATGCACTTTTACTCTGTGTTGATCTGTATAACAATAAAGTTTACTTTGACTTTGATTGTATATTTTGTACATTTGTATTTTCAACCAAATGGGGGATATCCTCTTATTGCATACTAACATCTGTAAAGTCTACAATCTGTATGCTACTACTCTGTAATGTCTCTTTTGTAATTTTTTCTTCTCATTGTAAACATATGTAGTTTTTATCCCCAGGACTCTGCTGAAAATGGACACTTGTTGTCCAGTTGGACTATCCTGGCAAACAAATGTTAAATAATAATAAATAATAATGTTCAAGTATCAAAATTCTGTCAATTCATGGGACTGGAGTGGTAACTGCAGGATACCCACTTCTGCTCTTCTGGCTAAACACACACACACACAAGTGCACTGGAGTGAGAACAGAATCCCTACCTAAGTACACAGACTACAGAACTCAGTACTTTAGGTAGGCACTGTGTTACAAGTCAGGCTTTTACACAGCTGCAGGCCAGCTTATAGTTGATGACATCAGCAATGCATGTTGGAGAGACATTGGGAGGCCTGCATCAAATGGATCTGTAGGCATGTGCAAGTATCAAAGTGTTATCAGTTCATGGGAAGGGAGCAGTACCTGCAGGATACACACTTCTGCTCTTCTGGCTAGACACATGTATACAGCTAACTGAAGTGAGAACAGAACCCCTACTTATCAAAGTACTCAGACTACAGAACTCAGTACTTTATGCAAGTACTAGGGCACAAGTCTGACTTTTGCATAACTGCAGGAAAAGTTATAGTGAATGAAATCATGACATCAGCAGTGCATGCTGGGGAGAAGCTGGGAGGCCTGCATGAAATGGATGTGTAGGCATGTGCAAACATCAAAATACTGTCACTCCATGGGATTGGAGCAGTAACTGTAGGATACACACTTCTGTCCTCCTGGATAGACACACACACACACACACACACACACACACACACACACACACACACACACACACACACACACACACACACACACACACACTTGACTGCAGTGAGAACAGAACCCCTACCTATTTAAGTAGACAGACTACAGAACACAGCACATTACACAAGTGCCACAGCAAAAGACTGACTTTTATGAGACTGCAGGTGAACTTATAGTAGATGACATCATCAGGCCATGTGGAAAGATGTTGGGAGACCTGCATAGGCTCATAGCTTCATATGTTCATAGGAGGCTACTAGCCTGATGGCCCTACAGTATTTAGAAGCCTAGCTGCATAAAAACACAAGTACCCTTATTAAGCATAGTTGGATGGTCATTGTTAACAGAGAGATTTTGTGAGCAGGCCCAACTGGCCCTGTCCATGAGGAACATAGATGCTGCTGCAGAGGTGACTTTACAATCACCCAAACAGTAGTCAAGTTTGCTTAAACAGGGTCATTGAGGAGCACTGATTTACATGCAGTAGAAGCCTATTACAGAGGAGTGTGAGTCGTTGGATGGTATAGCTCTCTCTCTCTCTCTCTCTCTCTCTCTCTCTCTCTCTCCAGCATGTTTTGTTTATGTCACAGACTAGGTTGAGAACCCTGGGGCAAGTTATTTGTGTCTCATTTGATTTGCAGATGTCCACAATTTCTAGCAGGGCAGGGTCTGAGACTGCTCTGTATGGCAGGAATAGGCCACATCTCAGTAGCCTGCATGATACTGAGTACATTGACAGGTCTTTCAGTCTTTCCATGTATGTCATGTTTGGAGGCCTTGGAGTGTCCCAGGCACAACCTTCTATTTCTTTCAATTGCTTCAGGTGACTGGTGAGGTACAGACAGAAGGGAGCATTGTACTCAATTAGTGGTCTGATATGGGTAGAGTACAGCAGAAGTATGACTACCCTAGTCTTGGATGTGATGTCCATATGTATGATGTGCACAGTGCAGAATGTGTGTATCACTACTATGGACACATGGTAATGAAAGTGTAGATTGCTATCAACATGTGTTCCCAAGTCTAATGCACTGTGTTAGAGCTTAGAGAGGTACTATATATATCATAATTAGCAGGGGTACTTCATTGCCAAAGGGGACAATGAGTAATTGCATGCTTTAAGGTTCAGTCCATAACTTTGGCAGCAATAACTTGCATGTGGTATCCCCTTCTGTAATATGTTGCCATCAATAGAGGACTCTATTAGTGCATCCAATTACCAGTCATCTGCAGACTTGGTAAACCGAAGGCCATCTATCATTGCCTGCACTTCAAGGAAGTAGTTTGCAAACAGTTGAGGGTCCAGCACAGATCCTTGTGGTATTGTAATGGTAACTGGCCACTGGTGGAGATGTAGTCCTCAATTCTGAGAGAGTGTGTTATGTCAGTGAGCTAGTTACCTATCCCTGTACTACTGTAGGGCTTAATTCCTACATGGGAGATCTTCACTATGACACATCAATAGGGGATAGTGTCAAAGTCCTTGGATAAGTCAACTTAGGTGGTATGTCCTGTTATCCCTCATCCAGTTCTGTGGGGGTTAATATCTGAGAAGTCCACAAGATTTAATGAACAAGATATACCCTTGAAAAAAACAACATGGGTAGGGTCAAGTGTGTTGAAGGTCACCTATGTCCCTGTGGATATGGTCCATGCTGATTCCTTCTATAGCCTTGCAAATAAGGCTTTTTAAGCATATTGGTCAATAGTTGTTGTTCTGCATGTTACCAGGTTGATGTGTATTGCATAGCACACAACATTTGGTATTACATTTTGTACTGTTGTTGATATATGTGTGAAAACAGTACTGGGACACCAGGTAGCAGTGCTTTGTGGGGTGGCAACAGATGGATGTATTGTAAATATATGACATATTGTTAGATAGGGCCTTCAGTTTGTAATGCTTACACATGTAATTTTATGTCATACACATGGAATGGACAGTAAACAGCAGTAATACAACATGATATGTACATTTCCATAGAGCAATGTGCAAAATAGACAGCTATGCATGTGGCTGAGTTTTTTTTTTTTTTTTTTGTAGAAAGAGAGGAATGTTGAGTAAGGGATGTAGGAATGTCTGGATAAAGTAAGTTGGGTAAGTGAGGAAGCAATTGCAGACAGACAAGACAAACAAGACAAGAGCAGGGACAGTGATGGACACAAAAGACTGGGGACACCATGATTGGGATGAGAGTAGGGACAATCTGAATCTATGGTCATCGAACTTGGGGACAGTGAGAAATGAGTCCTCACCCACTGGACTGTAATCACTGTCACCTCACTCTGCTGCTAGCTGGAGTGCTTGACATCTTCTTCTCCTCCTCTGGGTACATTGCAAAATGAGGTAAAACAGCCTCTCCAGCTGGCATAGATGTGCACCAGTAGTGTGACACACAATCCTGTGCACCATCCCTGGCAATTCAGTGCATGTGATAAAATCACCATCTCTGCCACTGCTCCAAGAGGATACCAGTGGACCAACCTCTGGGGCAGGACTATCTGAGGGGGGAGGTACTGCAGGGGCAGCAGAGGTGGTGCTGCCAGTTTGGCTCCCAGACGTGCTGGGCAATGGTGTGATATCTAACCATATAAGTGTTATTTATACATTTATTAGTTTTGGATGTAGTGTATCTGGTGATCACACAACCTGCCATGATCATTGCTTGCAAATCTACATCTCCGTCTTACATTTCTGTGTTTGTTGGCCATTCTTCAGTTAACTGTGCAGTAATATGAGACATGCAGTGTATAAGCCATTCCATATCATTGACCTTAAAATGTGCAAGGATATTAAGTGGAAATAATATCATATGCAGTTGCCAACAAATGAAGGGCAGGTTGGATGTTAAGGAACACAACCAGTGACTTGTGTGCTTCTTGCTTACATTTCCAACCTTACATCTAACACTTTGTAGATCTAACTTGACACACCAAGTGGAAGTAAGGCAGCCAGCAGTGATGTGGTGTTTTCTTTCTCCCAGTCTCTAATTATTCACAGTTGCAATCCATTAAAAACAAACATAGAGGGAGTGCCTCCACTATGTTTGCATCTCCTACATGTATCCATTTTTTGTAATTCAGCAGTTCTAATAAGTTTGTACTTCATTTGCATCTTCACCCAGTTAACAGCCTTGAATTTACACCATATAAAAAGACAACCATGTAGCTAGGCAAACTGATGATGAGGAGACTTGTTTATGTTTGAATACTTCAGGATATGTCTGTACAAAGGAGTATTGAACTTCAGAAGGTATGCTTTCATTTGGTCAGCTACATACTGCATATGCTGGAATATATTTATGAAAAATCTGAAGCAAAGACTTTTACACTTTTATTTGTATGTATTAGTTGGATGTGTAGTGATGGCATGGGCATGTTTGCCAAGCCATTTCAGAGGTATGCATGACTGCTAATACATGAAAATGGAATGCTGTGTGATACATATGTACAAATGTTTCAGAGACAGTTCTTTCGATAGCACTTTTAGCATTTCAAAGATGGTTTGTTCATAGGTTCATAGGTTGGTACTAGGCTATCAGCCCTAGGGCCTATACAAGCCTAGCCATAACAATTCCCTTGCTATTTATTCCCACACTATTTACTTCCCTGGACCCCCTGTCTATCAGGGTGACTGATGTGATCCCTGGGGTGAATTTCCTTTCTCCTATCCAATCATCAAGGTTCCTTTTGAAGAGGGCCAAAGAGGTGCTCTGCTTGTCATGTATGGGCAGTCTATTCCAGAGTCTGGGGAAGCAAAATGTGTCATTTTTCTGTTCTTTTGGGGGGAGCAAAGGTGAGTTACTGTTACGGCACAAACAAGGATAGACTGTTCTTTTGTGGGGGAGTAGCATAGGTGAGTTACTGTTATGGCACAAACAAGGATATGTTGCTCTTGTTACTCTCCTTGTTTTGCATCTTGCCTGTTGTTCATATTTCACATCTGTAGACTGCTGTAGGTTTCTAAAGGGGGTAAAGCCCATTATCCACAAGCAAATATGGAACAAGTCCAACTTCAACCCCAACTCCTTCATCTCCTCCCTGCAAAAAAATTAACTGGTCACCACTAAAATACCTCAACCTAGATGAGGCTGTCCACTTCTTCAACAGTACCTTCCACTCCATCCTAAACACTCATGCTCCTGTAAGAAATGCCAAAGTCAGATCCAGGCATGCCCCATGGTTACAAAAGACCACCAGAACCCTAATGAAATCCAGAGATAAGGCCTGGGGAGCACTGGCGACTAACAAAAAAAATAACTCAGATAGGCAATCATTCCTTGAACTGCGCAATAAGGCCAAAAAGCATATAAAATTAGACAAATCCCTCTAATATAAATCCACTATAAACTCTACCAACCACAACCCTAAGCAATTCTGGTCCACTATTAACAATATCCTCCACACAGGGAAGGTTGATACCCCCCAGCCATCCATTCCTCCCTCCTCCAGCAGTATTGCCGAATCCTTCAATGAACACTTCACTGAAACTATAACATCTCTAAACAAACAACACTTTCCTACAACAGCCCCCCCAACTCCTATCCCTAAACCCCCCACTCCTCTTTTCTTCTTCACCTCAGTACCTACCTCCAACATAAAAAGACTATTGTCAAAACCCACCAGACTCGCAGCTGACAACCTCCCCTCTGAATACTTGAAAATTGCATCTGATACACTAGCCTACCCAATTTCAATTCTAATCAACCTTTACATAACAGAAGGCTATGTTCCCTTGATATGGAAAATATCCCACATCATTCCCCTCCACAAAGGCACCCCCACCACTGACCTCTCCAATTACAGCCTCATTGCTATCCTCTCCCCTCTCTCCAAGATACTTGAAAAATGTATCAACACCCAGGTCTCCAAGCACCTCCTAGCTAATAATCTCCTCTCCAAAACTCAACATGGTTTCAGGCCATATCACAACTACCTCCGCTCTGCTCTCCTCCAGCAACCCTATACTTCATCACAAAAACAATGGCCTCTTCTCTACTGCTGTATTTCTAGATCTCTCAAAGGCCTTTGACATGGTATCTCATGAGCTACTACTCTCTACTCTCCCCAACCTCTCCTTCTCATAACCAGCCTGCAGCTGGTTCCACAGCTATCTACATGGATGCCAGCAATCAGTAATCTGGGATGATAACACATCACCTCACCTCCCAGTTACTCCTTGGCCCTCTGCTATTCTTACTTTTCGCTAACAACCTACATACTGCCACCACACAAGCATCTCTTATACAGTACACAGATGACTCTACTATAATCTGCTTTACCCCCACTCTACCAGAACTACAACAAATCACACAGGAATCATTCTCTTCTGTAGAAAGCTGGCTATCCAATGCTCAGCTCCTACTCAACCCAAGTAAGACAAAACTTCTCCTGTTCCAACCTTCCAAAGCCACCCAAAACATCCTCACTTCAGCATTCTTGTCAAAGACAATACCATCATCTCTCCATCAGAACACACAAAATTTCTTGGTGTGGAAATAGACAACAAACTAAGATTTGACACCCACATATATCTCACAATAAAAACAGTTCACAAGAAACTTGGGTGCATTATATTGAAGCCACCAATTACTAACCAAGACATCTAGAATCTCCATAGCCAATTCCCAGCTAATCTCCACCCTACTCTATGCATCCCCAATACTTACCCACCTTAGACAGACATACCTACACAAGCTGGATGCTTGTTACAACAAAATTGCTAAATTTGCCACTGGAACCTTCTACCACAGCCATCATTGTATCTCCCTTAAAGAACTAAACTGGCTAGAACTCCCACAACACCTTCACTTTAATCAACTCACCCTCCCTCGTAAACTTATTAACCACCCCCTTAACATCCCTTCCCTTCAAACCCTTCTCCAACCCTATCACCCCACTAGGCCCCTAAGACCAAGCAACAAAAATCAACTCACTGTTATCAAACCCAAAAACTCAGCAGGAGAAGCCATATTTTCATGTACCATATCTAAACTTTGGAACAATCTTCCACCCTCTATAACTACTCTACCTTCCAGCAGCCTTTTCAAGACTGCGCTCAAATTCCACTTAAATTTGCACTGGCTTTGTCCTTGTTCTAATCCAGACTAACACCCCCACCCTTACCTCCCCACAGCTAGACTCTTAACCTCAACTATACTACCGCCACTACTAACCACAGTCAGAAATAGCTAGTTGTCTTTATATACTTTAACATCTTGTCTGACAACTTTGTTACTAATATTATAAATGACAAGATACTATCTTAACTTGCAACATTTTCTGTAT
The DNA here is from genome assembly GCF_019279795.1 of Protopterus annectens. NCBI lineage: Eukaryota > Metazoa > Chordata > Ceratodontiformes > Protopteridae > Protopterus > Protopterus annectens. The sequence continues at coordinate 538,063,706 of NC_056730.1, read as the reverse complement.
ATACAGTTGATAATCAATATCTTGTTATTGTATTAAAGCCAGCAACCTGCAGTGTTGCAGCAACCTGCAATGTTGTTTACTATTGCTGCAACTTTGTATCTCTATCATGTACATGATGTGGAGCTTTTCTCCCCGGGCATCCACTGAAAAAGGACCTGCATCCAGTCGGAATTTCCCGGTAAACAAATGTAAATAAATAAATAAATAATACTGATTGGCTAGCCTTTCTGTTTTATCTGGAATCAATTGTTTAGTACTTATATGATACTTATGTGTATCATCCTTCTGTTGTCTTTTAGGACACCTCAGAGTGTGCCACCCAGGCATGTCAGTCCTTGGAGGCCCCCCCCCTTCAACAATGCTGAGAACCAGATTATAGTGGATGCCTTTAGGCAATATAGTGCTTTTCTGCTGCAAAGGGGATGGGGAAATATGGCAAGTAGGTTGCAAATTTGGCAGCAGATAGTTGCTAATCTGAATGCCATGGGTAGCCACGGCAGGACATAAGAGGAGGTATGCCACAAGGCCATTGACATGATCACATCTGCACAGAGGACAGCAGCTGCAGTGGGCCATGATCAGATGGGTACTGGGGCAGGGCCTGCTAGAGAACCACCACTAACACCCAGTGAAGAGTTCTTGGCCAACATCAGGGATCCAGACAGCTCACAGGAGAGTGCAGTACAGAATGTCTTGAATGTGGGAGCAACAGTGTCATAGACAGCAAGCACGTTCCAGGAGGAGCTTCCAGGTATGCTTCGGTATCTCAACAGTTGAATACTGTTGTAAAGTCAAACAATTGAAATAAATATGTTACTTATGTGTGACATGTAATTTGTTTGGAGGGATTAAAGATTGCTACAGTTATTAGCTTAGGTGAGTTGACAGCCAAGTTCTTGTTGAAAGTATACTTAATGGATATGTAAAGGGATAAAAGTATTGTCCCCATGTGTTACTGTTAATTGTGATGATGTTGCTCTTAACTCCTGCCTAACTTCTTTCAGGACAGTCTGGATTACAGAGGAGAATCTCTTCTGCAGATGGTAAGGCAAACATTTTTATGTCAGCACTGCTGAGCAATTTAAAGAAATATTTTAGTATGTGCTGTTGATGTCAGGCTTGTTGTGTGTATTGCTGTACTGTCTGCAATAGTGTCAGCACTGTTACTCTGTTAGCATATATTGCAGTATAGTAGTGTAGGTATTAATGTATTCATGTGTTTGTTGCTTTTTATCACAAGTGATCATGACAATGGGAGTGTGGGCCCCCTGCCACCTGATGTCAGTGTATCAGCAGACTCTGATGATGATGGTGGCCAAACTGAGGCACAGTCAGGTGATGCAGACGTTGAATCTGACATTGAGGTTGACATACAGCCATCTCATGCAATTCCATTGGACACAGCCAGTAGGCATACCCATTCCAGTGAGGTCACAGATATTGAACAGTTGGAGGCTGAGGCCATTGATGTGGGAAGTGTAGCTACTGTGGCTTTGGTATCTGTTGAGTATGGCTATAGCCAAATTGTGGATGAGGTGCCATGCAGGATGGTTGATAGGGGTGCTCAGACGGAGGTTGCTGTCTCTCCTCAAATTAGTGTGGGTGTCTCTTCCTGTTCTACTCAATATATGCTTAGGGCCATCATGCAGGCACAGGGACAGTCCCATAGGTGCTACAAACACATGCTCAGGGTTGTAGATGTGGCACAGTCTGACATGCATGACTGCCTCCACCGTGTTGCTAATTCAATGGATCAGATAAATGAGACATCGGAATGAGTGGTGTCTGTGATGAAATGTCTGCTGGGAGCGGAACAGCATCCATGTGGGCATAGGTCAGCCACATTATCTACTGTCAGCCAATGTGGCCATGCCCAATCATGCTCCAAGAGTGGGAGTACTTCCACTGCTCCATCAGTGAGTATGCTGCCACATCCAAACATGGCATGGTTCTGGGCATCTCAGTGAAGGGAGCTCATCCAGCAGACATCAATCATGTTCAGGTAGCAGCACTGCATCTGGCCATGAGCGTGGATATGCCAGTACAACTCTTGGCAGAGCCAGTTCTTGTGGTCGGACATGATAATGATGAACTGCCACCTCTAACATGCATGGTTCACACCTGTCCAACATACCTAGAAGTACAGGAACCAGCACAGTGCTTAGCTGTATTTATGCAGACACTCACACATCAATTTCACCTAGAGGGCCCCTACAGACAGATGTACACACACACACACACACACACACACACACACACACACACACACACACACACACACACACACACACATACACACACACAAAAGTTACTGATCCCCCACCCCCCGCACAAACACAACACCCTGTGCAAGTGATGTATCCCTGTTTTCTATCTTTTGGATTCAGGGATACATAAGCTTTTTGTCTGATGCTCAGGGTGCATAGCTAACTTAGTGTTTAGTATATCTGCATCTGTGTTGTTGAACTGTTAATTGTACCTTTGGCATATATTGGCCTTGTAAAGTTAGATAGTTAATAGCAACACAATTTCCCAACTTTATAGTGAACGATCTTGTGTGTGTTGTGAAGTCAGAAACTGCAATGTGGATAATTGCTTTCTACCTTCTCTCTTTAATGATTTTCCAGTACAAACATATGGTGCTAAACTGAGGGCATGCAGTGATCATCAGTACTTTTGAGAGGTATGACTGTGTGAATCTTTGATGCCTGAGGCCTACTACTTAATAATGGACACATATAAGTCAAATAAGTCTCTGCTGTCAAATGTTAAAATACTTTCTGTACAAATCTTCCACCTTTTACTTGCCTACTGGACCAAGTAGTGAAATACAAGTACATGCCATATATTCACATTATTAAACAATACAGTCCAGGTTCAGGACTTACCTTGTAAATGCAGAAGTTGCCACAGTTTTAGTCCAGGGTTGACTGTCTGATGCAAGCAGTACACAGCCAATACATGATGCAGTAAAGGTTGTCTGAGTCACCTGGCATCAATGTTACTATATGCATGTGAGTAAGAGGAAGGTTTTATGCCCCTAGGTGGTATGTGAGTGTGCTATGCATTGTCTCTTAGCCAATGCAAGGGCAAACTGAAGATGCCTATGTCTGCCTACACCCACAGCAGCTGGTGGTTCCCCCTCTGACTCCTTATCTGCCTGTGGTGACCATGGTGGGATGTGTGGCCCTTCTCCTTGCTGATCCTGATGAAGCTGTTTCCTCAGGATTATGTTGTGCAACATGGCACATACTATGAATATTTCTATACAGGTCCATATATTGCACTGCAGGGCTCCCCCAGATGTTATCTAGGCACCGCAACTGTGACTTCAGAAGCCTAAATACATGCTCTATGATATTTCTGGTTTGAGCGTGTGGCTCATTATGGCATTCTTCCTTGGGTGTGTGTGCATTTCTGATGGGTGTCATCAGTCACAGTTCCAATGCATAGCCTGCATCTCCCAGTAAATGACCCTGTGGGATATCTCCCCTAGCAAACATCTGGTACAGTTGGGGGGGGTGCCAGATATGTGAGTCATGATAACTGTCAGGGTTGCCAGTACACATGTTCAAGATTATTCCCTTGGCATTAAACTCAACTTGGCAGTTGATAGAGTGGTAGCCCTTTCTGTTTATGTAGAGTCAACCTTTTCCCCGGGTGGTGACTTCATTTCTATATGTGTGCAATCTATGGCACCCAGTACTTCAAGGTATTGTGCTACATGGTGGAACTCATACATATTTCTGGTCCTTTCCTCAGAACTACAGGTTAAATATATGTGGTCACTAGCATGTTGGAGCATAGCATTCAGGAATTGGGGGAGGATCCTGGATATTGATGCCTGTTACACCCTCAGCATGTCCCCTGTTCGTCTCTGTAAGGTACCCGTAGATAAGATTCTAAGGGGTATGCACACCTTTATTTCCACTGTGATGGGTACCCCTCAGTTGGCTCTGGCTCTGAGTTGAGGATGGCAGCGGTTACAAAGTTCCTGTAGTGTGTGTCCCTATCCACCTTGTAGTGCTGTATAAGTTCCACATCATGTAGGTTGTGAAAAGTTAAACAGGCCTGCAAATTCTTGTCCTTCTCAGCCTAGGTCTATTAGTGGCAGCAGCTGCAGCATTGGCTTCAGCCTGTAGCACATAAAAATGAATTAAAGCAGCAGCAGCCCCCAACATTCTGTCCGTGTAGACTCCATTCTGTGGTTGTATTCCAAACGTTTTGGAATTCACAGGAAAAAAACAGCAGAGTCTGCACAGATGATTTATAACTTGTTGAATAATCATGACTCTTTAAGTTGAACCACTGTGCTGGATTGGCTGATTAGCATGCTGCTTAGGCTATAATTAGCATGCCATGGTATTTACCTTGTTTGCGCAGGAGTGCGCACCTCTACACAGCACTTACTTGAATCTAAAACTGTCTGTGGTGCGACACTCACAAGGTGAAAAACAATCGTTTAGGCTTTATTGAATCGCCCCTTGAGCTATTGGTTCACAACAGTGCCAGCTAATCACATGGGTATGTGTTGATTATAACCTGTGGATAGCATTCCACAAAAGTGACCTGCAGGTAAATGACCATGGCTATATTCACCATAATGCAGGCCAGCATACAGCTAGTGGTGCTGTTACTGTGCAGACTGTAGTGGATATGCCTGCAATCTCATATACTGTTACCGACATGCCCTACAGTGACAGACTATGTGACAGTGCTGCCTCTTTGTGCACACAGACCTTACTTGCCACATGTAGCTCTGTTCTTCCCACAGATGCAAATCTCCAGCAACAAGAAGTGAAAATGCTCACTCTGCAAGTGTTTATGGTTTATAATGGGGTGTTGCAGTGAAATGTGTTACCTAATAGTCTCACTGTGACATCCATTTTGCACGGCGTAGCCTATATGGCTGTATAGTTGCTCATCCCTGGTTTCATGAGTGTCTGTCTGTAGAGTCATGGTTTGATGTCTGTACAGATGATGGATAATGGTCATCATGCCTAGTATGGGAAACTTGTTGTTTATAAACAAAGATGGAGTCTGATGCCAAAACTTAGCAGAATGCGCACATGCCAGCTCTGTCCAGATTGGTGTTGTCATGGCAACTATACCAAAGAATCCATAATCTTCTTCTGTGTCTGTGATATACTTCTGCCTATACAAATGAAAACTGTCATTCCTGTGTTCTACAACATATGTTTTGTATAAATATAGACAGTGTCTGATACCACAGGCTAGAAGGGCATGCACATGTCAGCAAGCCCTGAGTTGGTCTTGTCCTAGCAACTGTACCAGTGTAACAATCATATCTGTTAGTATATGTGAAGTACTGAGTGTATCCTGTAACCTGTGCAGATAATGACTGTCATGCCTACTGAGCTGCAACATAGCTTGTTTATAAACAGCAGTGGTTTCTGGTGTCACAGGTTAGTGGGTCATGCACATGTCAATGTGGACTTGGGTCGTGTTGTCATGGCATCTGTAGAACTGTGAACATTATTTTTCTCTGTGTACTTTTACTACCTGTGGTGTGTCATAGTTGATAATTTTATACCAGATGCTATGTTATCAGAAGTGCCCAAACATTCATGTCCAGGGTTCTTGTCACAGGTCTCCTTTATCTCAGCTTGAAAGGTCACTGATACTGGTTGTTGTCATGTTGTGCAGAACTGCATAGATGGTGGCCATGTCAACTGTTGTCTTTGGTGTCTGTTGCAGAGTACCCCTTAGAAGTGTCCAGATACACGAACTGGGACTTCAGTAACCCAAACACTTGCTCATGCACATTATTAATCAGTCCATGTGCTGTGTTAAAGGTTTTCTTTACAGGTGACTGAGGCTGGCAAATATATGTTATTAACCAAGACTCTAGAGAGCAGTAGTTGCCTCTTGCAAATGATAAATGGAGTTAAGGTCAATGTTGTTTTCTTTATCTTTGGTTAGAAGCTCTACCTCTTTACCCAGTATCTTATGGACTCTTGAAAGTCAATCTGTGCCTCACCTACCACACCATAAGTGACCCTGTCGTCCTTGATTTCCTATGTCTCCACAAGTCTAATAGCATAACAAAAAAAAAAAAAACAGAACCAAGGACCTAAATCTTCATGAACAGATAAATAGAACATGATAGAAAGATAGATTCACTAAACAGTGCCACTCCCTCTCCCCATCTCTGAAATAAGCTGCCTCTGCAGGTTAAGCAGTGCAATACAGAAACTGGATGACTAGATAGGTACATTCAGTTATAGTCTGAGAGTGGGTACTGGTAAGGTGAGAATGGCTTAAGACTAAATTGCCTTGAAACTCTGAAACTCTGAATCCTAAGAAAGAAAAAAAAAACAGAGTCAACATGCAGCCCACATTCCTACTAATGGCAGGCTGAATGATTCGGTGAGAGTTTTAATGGGGCCCTCAGAGCAATGTCTGTCTACAGTCATCACCCCATATGCAATCTATTCAGCTCTTTTATTTTTGCATTAGCTCACACAAACTTTTATTATTTATTTTAAGTTCTGTTTAAGGTTAATTGCTTCCTACTAAATGCTTCCCAGGCTTATCTAAGAACAGGACTGGCTCAGAGATATATAATAAATAAGCTGGGTTTGTGGCAATTTAGCTCTGGTCTGCTTTATGCAGCTCATTTGCAAGTAATTTTCTGACATTCAGGTTTTGTCACCTCACCATTTAACAACTGCAAACAGACTGAAAGTATTAAGCACTTCTCCAGCTACCAAAAACTGTGACGTGGATAGGCCCCATTTCTAGGCATTCGATCCAAAATTTTGAAATTACAGCCTGCCTTTTTTTAAAACAATGTTAAGCAACATTTGATTTTCAGACAAATTATACAAAGACTTAATCATGAATTAGTAATAAGGTTCTAAAATAGCATTACTTATGTTGCCATTTTTGCTAGCTTTACAATTAAACAAATGCATAATGATCAAGCAGTAAAGATTCAAAGCAACACTAAGAACAAGTGAGGCCTGCAACAGCTGGATTGCATCTCTTTGCATGTGCCATCTGACTTGAATGCCTGCTGAGCAAAAGACATTAAGAAACTTTATTTGTATACTAGCTCATATGTTACCGTGACCTTATCATTACTGTTTTTGGACTATGATCTATGTTTATACGCAATTATTGTTTCAATGTTCTGTAGTTAAAAACTGCTGACATCAGTTTAAACATCGAAGGTCCCACCAAAAAATAAAAATGACTAAGAACATTTTATTTGTGAGCAGTAAATGCAGCTTTTAATCATATGCTCATGAGATTTGCAGAACAGAGGAGGATGCTTGGAAGAGAATGAAAAGGTTGTTTCCAGAACTTCCAAAACAAATCACTAACTCCCTCATTCCACAGATTAAACTTACTGATAAAGCAAATAGGTCTGTAATAATGTTTGTTCAGAAAACAAGGTCCAACAAAAAGCAGTCTAATTGTGTGACTATATTTTAAAGGGGGTATAGTGACAGCTGGAAGCCATCTGGGTTAAGGAAGCAATTACATTATTTTAAAACTAGAGTCATTAAACTGCATATAACTATTGGTTATGTTTGTGCAGTCCTTAGAAGGTCTGAAGCACAAGTGCCCACATTCTGGGTGATGACAGTTTTGGATTCTTCACAGAGAATTTTAATGGAGCCCTCCGAAGAATGCCTGCCCTTGTACTAATGGTTACATGCTTCTTTAAATACATGTGTTTTCATACTTTCTCTTCTTTCATCCCCCATTCTCAATAGCATTCCTGCTCTGTTATTTGCTTTCAGTGTGATTTCTCAGCTATTTATCACTTACACAGGATCAAGTGAGTAGACGGTTTACTGTATAAGTAATGGAACGTCCGGAAATGTTTCTATATATTTTGCTCCTGTTATCTTAGAAATATTCTTCAGTGGCTGAGACAGCCTGCCAGCATCTGCTCAGAACCCAATAATGCTTTATTCTAAGGTAAGCATCTGACCACCATAATATGGTCATCTCAGAGAAGCAAAGCAAACAGTACTAAAAGTCGTTGCTGAGTCTTAATTTTTGATATCCTGCCAACCAGTCCTGCCCTGTTGCCTCTCCCACACATGCTTTGTCCAGTCAATATGCACTGGAAACTCAGCCAATGCCCTCCACATATTCCTGTTTTAGGACAATACCCCCCCCCCCACATATCCACACCTCCACCAGAGATCTAATGTAGTGAGAGTCTATGAATGTGCCCCCCTTCCCTTGCTGCATCTCAGACAACCAAGCCCCTAGTCCAACACGGGTTACCTTAGCCATGGTCAGGGCTTGAACCCTTTATATCGTAGGATGGCTTTGAGCTACTCTAGACAGGGTACTGCACACTTTGATAAGAGAAAATAACAGCTGATGAATCAGCAGCATAATGGCAGCCTGTGAAAAAGAAAGGTGTGTATAAATTACCAAAGGACAGGGCCTCATAGCTGTAGAAACCCTTTAATCTACCTACCTCCAGTGAATACTCCCCTTGAACATGAACACACAGATGCAGGTATACTCCATACAAATAAGTGCACATATTGTGAGAGAGGCATATGACAGTGTACGCATAATTTCTGTAATGGAAAATGGCCTTGTCCATTACAGCTGCAGTTAACAGTTAATTTAATATAAAAACTACTTATAGTTAAATAAAAAAATATCTGTCATCTGTGTTTTTCAAACACCCCCATGGTAAACTATTTACCATTGTGTGAATGTGTGAATACATTTAACCAGATTTCACTAACCTTAATTTATATGCACCTTATAGTTAATAACAGAATAAAATATATTTTGAGGATCTGCACCTGTGCACATCTTTAATTTTAAGTACTAACTCCAAGATATCTGTAAGCTGAGGTAACAGCCAGCTCATTGAAACATATTTACAGTATGACTGTGTCTTACAATCTTGCAATTTTAGAAAAGTGTTGGGAAGTCAAATGCTGACAACAATGATATGCGTAATTAGACCTACAGATTTAATGGATATACTCAAAACATACCTAATTCTGCATGCATACATATAGCAACTACCCTTCTTCTGCCCGCACTTCAGTACTTTGCCCCATTTTTATCAATGTACAGGCCACACAGCTACCTAACCTAGTACAGTGCTGCAATAAAGTAGCCAACTTTGCTGCAAAAGTCCCTCACAGGACCCACCGTCTGTCACATAGCCAGTTGTACTGGCTTGAACTACCACACTTCTTTACATATTCCCAACTCCTCATAACCCATAACCTTATCAAAAACTCTCTAAACTGTCCAGCCCTCACAAATATTCACTCATACAATCCCTTAAGATCTTCATGCTTTACTGTTAAACTTCTATTACTAATAAGTAAAGCTAACAGTTTTGCTGGAAATGCTGTCTACTCAGTTTGTGGATCTAAATATCTGAACCCTATCTCTCTTTCTCTTAAAGAAGACCTTTCACTGAAGTCCTTCAAAACATGTCTAAAGTCTCATCCAATTAACTCAGGAATCTGCCTCTACTCATCTCCTTGGTAACTGTAGTAAAACAAGTATAACTCATACCACTCCTTCCTCAACTACTGATGCTACAACCCCTTACCAGTGCAATCTTCTACTCAATATTTCACCAACTCATTCCCTTATACATACCTCTCAACTGCCCGGATTTTCTCAGAATGTCTGGATTTTTGCCTCATATTTTCAGTCTGCTCCTCATAAAATGTGTGGTTTTCTGTTAAATCGGTGAGGATTGAAGTCATTAAATAAAGACATTGAGTTTCAGACTATATCCTTCAGGAAAAAAACATGTTAACATAAAACCTGTTATTTCAACTACTTTCTAAGTTTATGAGAACAATATTTAAACCTGTTCCTATTTTTGTGCCTTTGTCTCCCCCCTTCATTTTAGGCTTTGTCCAAATTTCTTGCTTTACCTCAGTACTACATTACACCTCTATTTTTCATTTTCCTCATCTGTGTTTTCACACTTTATTTTCTCTCTTCTCACAGGCATTTCAAGCCTTAAGCTTGTATAGTTATCAAATTTCCACTTCTACTCCTTACTATAAAACACATTTCATAATAATAACAGTTTTTGTTTCTGGCTGTCTGCAGCATTGTAGCTCTTGCATTGCATATGTACACTTATCATGTTGTATAACCATTGTACTACATTGTTTAACCAGGTACGGCTTCATGTTAAATGAATGATTGTCATGTATTGTACTATACTATATATACTTTTATGTGAAACTTTTCTCCCCAGGCCCCTACTGAAAAGGGGTTTTGAAACTCAACATTACAACTGCACAACAGCAGCTGTTAGTTAAAGCTATTGTACTCGTTACTGTGAAATGAAGAACTTTCACTAAAACAACTGACTGCAACCCACACAATAATATATAATAATTATTATTTACAATTAGAATAATTATAATAATAAGAATATTGTGCTAAATTATCACACCTTTATAGGTTTTATTGTCAAGTTATCAACCTATTGCCCTTCAGAAAGTTTGATTGACATATGATGATCCCATGATGATAAACATATATATATATATATATATATATATATATATATGTGTGTGTGTGTGTGTGTGTGTGTGTGCATATTTACACATACATATTGTAGCATTGTAGCACAGTGCTAAGCTAAGAGAACACTATGCATTTTATTTTATTTATTTGATATTTGTTTACCTGGGAGTTCCGACTGGGATAGTAGCACATTTTCAGCGGAGGCTTGGTGAGAAAAGCTCCACATTTAGACAATACATAAAACAAAACAACAGAAAACTACAGTTTTTAGATATACAATATGAGGCAGGTACAGAAATTACAGTTGAACTAGACTTGGCAAAAAGATGTCAGTTAGTTTCCACAGTTGTTAACAGAGACAATACTAGGCTTGTAGAATAATTAGATTACAAAAGCTAGCAGGACAATTTCAGTAAGGAGGAGATGAACAGGAGAGGAGAGAGCAATGGTAACAGACTCTATTTTGGACTTAATGTGTTTTTTAAGAAATGTAATGTTAAAGTCGAACTTTGCAAGTATTAAATCTGATGAAATGCCATTTCAGTTTAGCAAACCTTGTACTCACATTACAGTAAATCATCCAGTGCTGGAATTTTTTGAAAAACTGTGCATAGAAGAGTTGTATAAAAACTGTAATGCAAGGGATGTGCATATAACATATAACAATCTGACTAGGTTTGAGTATAAGGCACTTGTTAATTTACAGACACATAATACCATTGTTCTATACACAGCAGATAAGGGTGGTCCTGTAGTAGTAATGGATTATCAACATTATGTCACCAGTATGAGAAGAATGTTGATGAAGGATAGAGGTTATAAACTGATTACACAAAGGGAAGTGGATAGTATAATAAATAGAGTGAATAATGTACTAGAAGAGAATTTACTACATAGAGCTATTGAGTATTCCCTATATAAGTATTTTAAAATAGAGGAACCTCTTATTCCAATCATACAGGGTATACCCAAAATACATAAACACCCCACTAACACTCCTTTAAGATCAATAGTTTCAGGGAGAAATTGGTGCATAGAGTCAATTTCTATTTTTTAGATAAAAAGTTTAAACCTTATATTAGAATATAGTTCTGTAATTTTACGAGACTCGAAACATTTTCTGAGAGATTGATATGGTTTCTTTAGGGACCAAGACAGTATGGTTGGCCTCATTCTGGTAACTTTAGATGTTCAGTCGTTATTTACAAAAATACCTAATGAAAGTGGAATAACTATGCTACAATACTTGGTTTAGCATAATAAGTATGATATCAAGTATAAAGATTTATTATGCCTCCTTATGGAGACAGTTTTGAAAAACAATATATTTATGTTTGAGAAGGACATCTATTTACAAGTGGATGGCATGACTATGGGCACATCTTTTGCAAATAGCTACGCCAACCTGGTGATGGGCACTTGGGAGCAAGGGGCAACGATGGAGGGACCATACAGGGAACAAGTATGCTTCTACTGATGGTTTGTAGATGACCTTTTTTAATATGGAAAGGCACAGAAGAAGAGTTGGAGGCTTTTAATTTCTATATTATTGGTGTTACATCCGTTTTGAACTTTATCATGGAATATTCGTATGAGCAGATATCCTATTTGGACATACGTGTCTCCAAGCCTCGAACAGGGGATGTTAGCACCAAAGTGCATAGGAAAACTTGTCACAGAAATAATCTACTACACTGAAGTAGCATGCATCCCCCACATGTATTTGATAATATAGTAAGGGGACAAGCTATGAGAATTTCCAGGTTATCTAAAAAGGATGAGGTTATTGTGACAGAAATAGAAGAATTGGAGCATAAATTTTTAAACAGAGGATATAGCACACACAAAATTAAAAGTATTATTCAGGAGGTTAAGGAAAAAAGAACAGAGGAGGCACATCCCTATTTCTCTGATGCAATTGAAGGGATGGAAGCTCAATGCAGGGGTAACAGAAAGCACAATATAGTGACATTATCTGTTTATTTTTCAAGTAATGCTAGAATAGCCACAAATATAAACACACACATATATATATATATATATATATATATATATATATATATATATATATATATATATATAAACATAAGAAGTTTTGGCCTATCCTAGCAGCAAGATACTAGGCATTGTTGGTAATAATCCAAGTTTTACATATAAAAATATGAAATCCCTGAAAAGAAGGTTATGTTATTCACTGGGTAGGAATACTCAGTGAAATACTGAGTTTGGAATGGGTACTAGTCCCTGTGATAGGTGTAACTTTTGTGACTACATAAATCCAGCAGAGAAGTTCTGGCATCCAGATTTTGACAGGACATTTACATTTAATGTTGCTGCTATGTGTGACACTAGAAATGTGGTTTATTTAGCCCACTGCATAAGCTGTGGCTCATTCTATGTGGGCAAAACTGATCTTAGACTACTTGATAGGATATGGGAATATATATATAATATTAATACCAGAACCAACACTAATGCCTTAGCTAAACATGTCATTCACAAAGGGGACACACATAAATTTAATTTCCTAATTATGGAAAAAAGTAGATTGGATGGAAGACGTGGAGATGTTAAAAATAAGACAGAGACAAATGAAACACACTAGATTATTAAGTTAAGAGCTGATAGTGACAGTGGTTTGAATGACAAAGTCCCCATCAAACCCATACTGAAAGCTAAACCCCTGCATAGATAACATAGTTTTAATAGGATGTTAAACAATGTGTGTATACTGGTGGGGTAGTAGGGTAACACATTTTTTTACAAAAATTTTTATTTTTTATTGGTTGTTTATATGTAATTTGCATATTGTATAGATACATATACTAGATAGGTAATGTGGTTATAGCTACATATTTTATTATACAGCCTTGAATGTAACTAGTTTTGGTAAATGTATTTAGTACTAGCTGTTTTTTCAGTAGCAGTGATGGTGTTTCTTTAAATGTGCAACAAGCAATCAGGAAGTTAGTGCGTTTGAATGTTAAGCATTGTATTTAAGGGATGAAGGTTGCCGCGGTGGTACGGCGGTAGCATTGTTACCTCACAGCAAGAGGTTCTCCCATTCAGTTCTGGGCTTGGCTTGGGAGTGCCTTCTGTGTGGAGTCTGCATGTCATCCCCGCGGTTGGGTAGCGTTCAAAAGACATGCGTGAGTAAATGGGCGTGCCTTCGTTGAAGGTTGGGCGTCGAGCTGGCACCTCAGCATTTCATAAAAAAATTACTGCCAATCATTAGAGGAGTGGAGTTCCTCTGTGGCGACCCCTTACCGGGAAAAGGCTGAAAGACAAACAACAACAAGTATTGTCTGAAGAAGCAGTCTTTGTAACTGTGAAAGCACTTAAGTTTGAATTCCATTAAAGATGTTTTACTTTTATAACTGCTGGCCACCGTTTTATTCTACTCACTTTTATGCCTTTCCTGTTGGTTGTCCTATGTAGCAGACTATTTATCTAGTATATCATTGTGCTGTTCTGCTGTGGATATATATATATCTATGTGTGTGTGTGTGTGTGTGTTTGTGTGTGTGTGTGTGTGTGTGTGTGTGTGTGTTTGTGTGTGTATTTACACGTGCATATTGTAGCACGGTGCTAAGCTTATTGTATTTTATTTATTTGTCATTTATTTACTGGGGAGGTCTGACTGGGATAGTAGCCCATTTTCAGCAGACGCCTGGGGAGAAAAGTTCCACATTTAGACAATACATAAAACAAAACAACAGAAAACTACAGCTTTTAGATATACAATGAGGCAGGTACAGAAATTACAGTTGTACTAGACTTAGCAAAAATATGTCAGTTAGTTTCTACAGATAGTTGTTAACAGAAACAATACTAGTCTTGTATAATAATTAGATTACAAAAGCTGGCAGGACAATTTCAGTAAATAGGGGAAGACTCTTGGAAAATGTAATGGACACCGAAGTAAGAAAAGAGGGATTCATCTTTTCCTGCATCCAGGGATGAGGAAGAGTATGCTACACAGTCTACAGGGAAGGTAAGTCTTAAGGCAGAACCTAAGCTGGAAGTATTCCCTGCAGTATTAACTTTAGAAGCTGTCCCTGAAGCTTGAAATGGAGTGGAACTTTTAAGAGGAACTTATACATATCAGCATGTGTTAAAGCTTAGTTAGGGACTGTAAATAGTGATTTGATCTTTAAATCCTCTGTGAAGAATTTCTACACATACAAATTGCATGTAACAAAGCTGTTGTAAGCAACTGGACTACATTTTTATTACATTTACCCTGTTTGCTACAAGAAAGCAGGTTTTCTGTTATCCCTTGTTAATTATTTGTTTTGAGGAAGTGGTTCCAAGAGACTGGTGGTTGCCATTAACATTTATAGCTTGCAGAAGGGAGAAACACAGATTTACACAAACTTTCGTTTTGTGAAGGTACCTGAAACTATTTTCCTGAGTTTTTTTTTCCACATGAAGAACAGTGACATTTTTGGTAAGCTATCTAGAATGTGTGCTATATTAGTTCCCCCCTACCCAGAAATGCAAATTTTGCTTAAGGACTTGATTATTTGCTGACTGCTTAATAACTCAGAAGTACTTAATTTACTCTAGTTATACTAACAGGCTGTCTCACTGATAGCCTTAGTGACCATCTCCCTACCTTTCTACTCTGGCTGCAAATAAACCCCTCCAAAACCCCCTCCTATCAACAAATAAGAAATAAAAACATTTTCAGTCCCCAAGAGTTCTTATCCACACTCAAAAGCTGCAGATGGGCACCTCTCAAACAACTATTTGATGAGGCAGTGGAGTTCTTTAACTTCAACTTCCTTAGCATCCTAAACAGACTTGCCCCACTTAGAACAATTAGGATAAACCCAACTACACCCCATGGCTAACCAAAGAAACAAGAGCCGCACTAAAAAAACAAGAGACAAAGTCTGGGACAATTGGGACCATGACAAAAGACTAGCCAGTCATCAGAAATACTTAGAACTAAAACATTCTGCCAAAAACGTATAAGACAAGACAAAAAAAGAAAACTATGCTAAAATGCAACTAGAACACCAAGGAAACCTACAAAAGTTCTGGTCAGCAATCAAGAAACTCCTTCAGCCTGGTCAAATGAGTACCCCCTCCGCAAGCACAGACAACACTACAGATGACATACCTACATAGTTCAACTACTTTTTCACCAGTTCTATACTCAAGCTAGCGAACACTAATTCCGCCCACTACTGCTATTCTCTCTAAAACTCAAAACAACAATAACTTCTCCTTACAACCTATTCCTACTGCCACTATAAAAAATACCTCAAAAAACTCAAGCCAACAACCTTAGCCACTGACAGCGTACCTGCAGACTTTCTCAGAATCGCTGCAGAAGCCATTCCATATCCTGTCTCCATCCTCATAAACTGCTCCATCACTGAACAACAAATCCCAGCTATCTGGAAAATAGCCCACATCATCCTGCTACATAAAGGTGGCAGGTCTACAGATACAGAATGCATTATTATTAGTTCTAAGACCACTGGAACACTTACAGTGAGGATAGCATGTAGCTACATTTTGAATGGTCATTTAAGGATAGATTATAAAGTACACATAGTACTTTTGTGGGGCTTGTTGACAGTGTCAAAGGACAACACAGAACCCAGGATTTAAGAAGCATGTGATAATACTGCCCTTTGCAACTGTCCCATTTGGATGAATAGAATGGACATTGTGGGTCCAGTTGTGATATTAAGGAAGGGCAGTTAGTGTAGTCTAGGAATTTTTGATTATGCAACAAAGTTTCCTGAGATGATGCCCTTATGAAAAGTCAATAAAAACATGTAAAACCAGCTGGTGGTGCTCTTTTCTAGGGTAGTAATTCCCCAAGAAATTCTTAAGGACCAAAGTACCAATTCACATCATGAACAATGCATAAAACGTTGTTAATATTTTAAAGTCCGACAGCAAAGGCCTACTGTACACCATACTCCAACAGATGGGCTAGTTGAACAGTTTAGTAAAACGTTAACATCCATGTTAAAAAGGCTAAGGACATGGATGGAATAATCTGGGATCAAATGTTCCTGTATAGGTATTCCGTTTGTGATAGAAACGTCTCCCTCCAACATGTTCTATTTTTTATTTATTTATGTATTTATTTATTTTTTTAAAACATAGACTGAGATCCTTTGTGCTGGTGTTAATTATGCCATTGGACTTGTGCATGTGCAATAGATCTTGACAGAATAGGGCCTGTTGAAGCTCTATGTACATGAGGCAGAGGTTGCCTCTCAGAGAAGTGGAACAAGGCTTTTGGATGATTTGCATAGATTTTATGATTTAGGCCCTTGATTTCATAGTGTGACAAGTATTTGGACAGGTGCATGCTGAAAGGGGGATTATACTTGATGATCAGCCTAATAAGTGAATACAGTGGAACATTTACATTCCTGGGTCTGGACCAATGCCTTTAGATATAAGTTGCAATGAAAAGGAAGTCCTTACAACAGTGGATAAATGATAATCAAAGGGCATTTCATTGTTGACATAGCTTTCCAGAACCCTAACTATGTGATCAGTTAGCAGGGGTGTGTTGTCTGTGTGATAGTTACAAGGGTGTCATGCTTGTTAAAGGAAACAATTATACACTTCTTGGCATTTATTTTTAGTTCACGATTTTGACACTAGCTATTTGTTTGGGATAGACTCTCTTGGAGGATCTTGCTGTCCTGTGGGAGTTTAGGATGCCACCAAGTTTTTAATCGTCTATAAACTCAGTCAGTCACAAAACCCTTAAAATTTGTTTTGACCACCAAGAAGTAAATTCCAAAGAAGGGTAGCCCTAGGACTAAAACCTGGGGTACACCAGTAGTGGAAGGGCTGTTGGAGGATATACATCTGCCCACCATAACTTCTTGGGTTCTATTTGTGACCCAATTTGCTATCCAATGAGTTACATAGGGATTGACATTTAACTAGGAGAGTTTATCTACAAAACCCAAGTAAAGAAAAGTACCTCAAGACTCAACTAGATTCACAAAATGTAAAATATTGTACGGTAGCCATCCCAGATGCCTATGAAATTCAACAAAATATACATGAGAGGAAGAAATCATCCCATTTAAAAGTATGATATAAACTTTTACAGACCTGCAGGACAGGTTAAAAATTATAATGCCTATAGTGAGAGAAGATAAGAATATAGCACAGGAGACAATATGGAGAATATATAATAAAATGTGTATTTCAGAGAGTTTAACCTGGGAGATAAAACATTTATATTAGCACACACTGCTGAAAATTGATTTTTTGCAAAGTAAAAAGGATATTTTGAGATTGTCGAAAAAAGTAAATGTGGTGAATCTTGAAGTCAAAAAACTGGGAAAAAGGAAGCAAGAACAACTGTACCACAGAAATGTTCTGAAACCCTGGATACTAACTGGAAAATTTTTTCTACACCTAAAAAGCAAATTAAAACTGTCAACCAGCACCTACTAATTTTATGCCTGTTTCTCTAGCATAGTATTTTGTTACATGCAATGTCTTTGCCTTATGATCCGGGCAGTGGCTGAAAAGGATACTGTAGCAGGCCACGTGATGGACAGGTTGACAGATGAGATCAGACAGGAGTTCTTGTGGACTATGATGTTTGAGGATGACATTGTAATTTGTAGTGAGAGTAGGGAACAGGTAGAGGAGACCCTGGAGAGATGGAGATATGCTCTAGAGAAGACAGGAATGCAGGTCAGTAGGACTAACACAGAATATATGTGTGCGTGAATGAGAAAGAGGACAGAGGAATGGTGAGGATGTAGGGAGTAGAGCTGGCAAAGGTGGATGAGTTTAAGTACTTGGGATCAGCAGTTCAGAGTAATGGTGAGTGTGGAAGAAAGGTGAAGAAGAGACTGCAGACAGGGTGGAGTGGGTGGAGAACAGTGTTAGGAGTGATTTGTGACAGACAGGTACCAGTAACAGTGAAGTGGAAGGTCTACAAGATAGTAGTGAGACCAGCTATCTTATATGAGTTGGAAACGGCAGCACTGAAGAAAAGACAGGAGTCAGAGCTGGAGGTGGCAGAGAAAAAGATGTTAAGATTTGCATTGGGTGTAATGAGGATGGACAGGATTATAAATGAGTATATTAGAGGGTCAGCTCAGGATGGACAGTTTTGATACAAAGCTAGAGAGATTAGATTCCATTGGTTTGGACATGTGCTGAAAAAGGATGGTGGCTATATTGGGAGAAGGATGCTAAAGATGGAGCTGCCAGATAAGAGGAAAAGAGGTAGGCCTAAGATAAGGTTTATGGATGTGGTGAGAGAGGATATGCAGGTGGCTGGTATGACAGAGTAAGATGCAGGGGATAGGAAGAAATGGAAACAGATAATCCGCTGTGGTGACCCCTAACAGGAGCAGCCAAAAGCAAAAGAAGAAGAAGAAAAAGCAGGCCACCCAGCCAGTCAACAAATAATAATTAAATAAATCATGGATTTTAGAAATAAGGACACAGCAAATTCCAATCCTTCTCTCAAACAAATTTGTCTTTGTGAAGGGCAGATCATGGAAATTAACCTGGAGGATGTTTTTAAAAAAGTCACAGGGAGGATGTATAAAGACAAGCAGATGCATACCTCCTACCTAGACCTAGCCAAGGTTTACTACATTACCCCATACTTGGATATCATTGGGAAACTGAGCCAGCTAAAGATAATCCACTGGATAACAGGCTGGTTAACCAACAAAGCCCATTCCGTCAGGGTTTGTGACAAACTTTCCTCAAAAAGTCTGATCGCCAGTCACCAGTGGTGCTCACATGGAATCCATTCTGTGATCCCTATACTGTGACATATATTTCAGTAACATCAAATCAGACATCTGCTGTCTCTGACTGACCAAGTTTACTGATGACTACAAAATCAAAGATGTCATTAACACTCCAGAAGATACCCACATCCTCCAAGAGGGTCTTCACCCCTGCATTACCAGGCTATAACTCATACCACACTTTTCAGCCATCTAACCTAGACCAGAACACTAAAGGTGGTAGTGTGTCCATATTTATTAAGGATATCCACACCTCCAGGCTAGTTGCTCAGCATAATGCATCCAAGGTTATCCAAGTGCAACTAACTCTGGGCAAAACTGCAATCCAAATTGTAGCTTGCTACAGATCCCCCACCATGCCCCAGGATTCCCACTCCTCTTTTCTTGATATACTGGAAAATATTAGGGTTCAACCAAACACCATAACAATGTGTGATTTCAACTACCCCACCATTAACTGGGAAAACTACTCATGTACAAACTCATTCGCTCAACACTTTCTGGAATTCATAAATTCCAGTGCCCTGGATCAACTTATCCACATCCGCAGCAGGGGTAACAATATCCTAGACCAAGTCTTTACCAACATGATTGGATGGGAAATAGGAAATACACCACGAGGATCACTTCTGTGGCTCTGCTCGACAGGGGCACAGGAAAATAACTTTCTTGGGTAGCGTAAGCCAGGGAACCTTGTTGGCTAGTCTTACTTAGGCCCTTGAGCCAATAGCCTAGTCCCTACCTATGAGCCTATGAACCTATAAAATAATATGGTGTCAGGATCATGGACTAGAGCTTAACACAAAAAATTTACCATATTACACTTTGGGAAACAAGAACACTCCTGTACTTACCACATAAATGGCATCCCACTCAAAATAGATGCTTTATTTATTTCTGTTTGCTAACTGTGTGAGTGAGCTGGTCGACGCACCCTTTTCAGTCATGACCTGGGCCCATTAGGGAAAAAATAAAACATATTAGGTAAAACAGACATTCAAATACAGATATACATTGCATTCAAATACAGACACTCATTTTGGTAGTAGTTGTTTTGCAGTTGCTTATGTTTATGGTTGAATGCAGATTCTTTATATGTCAACAGCAGTTTGACAGATGTGTAAATTATTCAAACCAACTGAGCACCACCACGTAGTTAGTTGTACGGCTGCATAAATTATACATTTTAACTAGATGTAGTTATACAAGATGTCCAACCACACATTTAAGTACAGGCGTAGATAAAACAGCAAAATCAAGAGTAACCACAGACACAGCACGGTTTGATTAGTAAAACATATTGGCTGTTAGTTTTGCTTGCTTTCCTTTCACAACCTTTAGAATATTAAATGTTCTGAGTACTCATTAGTGTGACTCTCCACTGTTCCTTATTGGATGTTTTATGTTTGATCTTGTGATACTGTGATGAATCACACTATAATTGTGCGGTATGCTATGGGTACCATGGGTACCTGCACTACTTACAGTATGATAAGGCTCTCTGCTGAGCAAGTCTTCATACTGCTTAGCTAAGCAATTCATAGTCATGCCAAGTACATTGTGTTGTTATTCTTAGCCATGCTTTTTGTGAATGGCTGTGAATCACACTGAATTGGAGAAACACAATTTGCTCTATCTAAACAGTGCAAGTTGTGTTTCATCATGGCATTACTATGAATTCCACAAATTCTGTTTCCAAAGTCCCACTACAAATACATTACCAAACAAAAAAAACATCTTTGTTCAGGCCTCGCAAAATTAATATTCTGGCTCAAGACTTAGAGAGACATAGATCTTCCAATATGCACAAGTTCATTTTGTGTAAATCTCACTTCAGTACTGACAACTCAAAGAGAAAAGGAAAATACTGGACTTTAAATGGAGATTGTGCCCAGGACTCTCCACATTCTGGGCATTTGTCACTGTCACTGGACCAGCAAACAGTCTCTAGGCAGTTAGGTATCTGGATCCCCCAGCAGCTGTTTCCATTCAACTATGAAACCACCATGATGTTGATTTATTCGAACACACAAGCATCCAATGTAGAACAGTTATGAACAATTGAACAGGAAATGAAAACACCAACCCTTATCTGGGGGTTGAACCCAGGATCCCTTGCATTCTATGCAGTTGTCAAAGCCACTGCTGATAAAGTCATTGGCATTTATTAAAACTGGCACTGTTTTCCATCAGTTCTATACTGTTTTGCAACTATCATAACTGCCTTAAAATATGTACTATTAAAGGCATCCTTATATGTCAGGCATGCAAATACCTAAAATATATTTAATAAATGTATTCTCCCTGCTCAAGCACCTAATTTAATTAAACGCTTTCCATTCTCCAAGACAAATATATACATCAAGAATATGAAATTAGTTACTATGTCACGTGTTTTACATTCACTACTATTTCATTCTAAATTCTTTTTTGAATTAAAATGTCTGAACTTAATATTATGCTTATGTTAATAATAACAGTATGCATATTCAGCTAACAGGATCTAACTTGTTAAATAACTTTCATTTAGAAAATTAATGGTTCCTGCGGAGGATAAAAAATTCTAAGTTTAGTATTCCTATGTATCTGTACTACAGGACCTAAAATCTTTTCACATCATATAGTATTGTATTGTCTTTAGTAGGAGAGTACTGTCATGTTGTTTTGTGGAAGCTACGTCAAGGTAAAGCAAGTGTGTTTGTTTTGATAAAATAAAAATATAATAAAATATAATAATCTTTTAGTAAAACATTTGTTTATATTTTTGTACTGAATCATGCACATGAAAATGAATCTCTTCTCAAGCTTTCAGGCACTCATTAGCAGATGTTTTTCACTCCAGGACCTCCTTGTATGACTACAGGTTTTCTTTCTCTCTTTAGTTCTAAAGGGTGCTACAACAAGAAACTTGACTTTCCTATTCCTAAAATGACAGGAAATGAGGATACTGGAACTCCTAAATATTGGAATCTGTCAAAACTATGGTTTCCACTGTTGCCTCATTTCAGGACCCCACCCTGGACATTTAAACATTCTGGAATCCTGATTTCAAACAGCAATTATCAGGGATAAAGGCAATTTTGCCTTGCTTTGAAAGTGTACACAATTGACTGCAGATCTTAAGTAGAAGCTCAGTCAAACCTGGAACCTATTTGCTGTTAAACAGACTGTGTCTGCTGTTGGGGCTTAAGTGAAAGGTAGATAGAAATCTGTAAAATTTTCAGTTACTAGCTTTTTTCCTATGTCCTTTTTCCTTTTCTCTACTTGCTAGCAATCACTCACATCATATCAGATTTCAGCCCATTCATTTCCTAGAATTAGTGAGTCCAAAGATCTGCTAGGTTGATAGGTATTAAGAGGGGTTTTCATTCAGGAAATCAGTGGGGTGTTCCTACTTGTGTGGAGGAAAAGGCTAGCTGTATCACTGCAGTGACTCGCAAAGCCACCCCATGTGAGTGTAGAATCATGTGCTCTTGATACTGAAGACTAACACCAGGTAGTGACTTGGTAAGCTGAAAGCCCACCCCAGGGACATCCACAGCATTGCCAACCCCAAGGTATTGTGGCCACATGCAATCTCCTTCATCTGCCTTCTTCCCAAAATAGGCACACCAATCCTTCCCTGTCAGCACCTCCAAGTTCCTGATCAACTAATCAAACTTGTGTACCTGGGCAATAATCAAGGGTTTACATCTCTATGCCACTGGCACTGGTCTTCTACTGGTAGAGATCAGGCCAGATTAGCTGGTTAGACAGATGTTGTCTGCATGCCAGCTGCCTGTTTAAACCCAAGGAGTTTGAATTTCATTACACAAGTAATTTATGCATACAAATTCATGTATATTTAGTTTTACAAAGTGCATTACTTAATTTTATTTATTTCAAGTAAAATATTTTAATAATACATTTTAAATGCTTGTGGATGGTAGTTTATTTATTACTTTAATAGCATGTGTGTTGAACTAGTATAACATCGAGTGCTGGCTCCTGCTTAATGGAGTGGATAGTAATAGTGTGTTTGGGTAATAGTTTGGAATTCTAAGTCTAGTAAATGTTAGTCCTGGAATAGTGAGACTGAATGTGTGAAAACTGAGTTAGCATTTACTAAGTCTAAAACCACTGTTCACAGAATACCCACTCCCTGTCTGAGGTACAGCAATCTTAGATTTAGTATATGTAAATAGCTGGGGTGCAGGGAGGGTCTGACAATTTAGAGGTAGTGCAGCATTTTTTTTTGAAAGTCACTGTTCTCTTTTACTTTTACTATATATATATATATATATATATATATATATATATATATATATATATATATATATGTGTGTGTGTGTGTGTGTGTATATATATATATATATATATATATATATATATATATATATATGTGTGTGTGTGTGTGTATGTATATATATATATATATATATATATATGCAGTGTTTATTGGTATGCTAGAAGGTCTAGCTAGTGATAGCTTTACTGAAAAGGATATCTCAACTTTCTAGAGCTAGTATATTGTACTCAAGCTGGAGCTAGAGATATGATCTAGCATGCAGAGATGATATTGCAATCTTTATTTTGACATGGGAGAAAATGTGGAACATATCAGACAGATGCTCAGCAGATTAAAACTATTAAGCAAACAAATATCTGAAAGGAATGGTAGAAATAACTTATCTTGGACATATGGTGGGTGGGGAAAATACAGTTAGAGCCTGCTAAGGTCTATGCATTCCAGGCATGACCTTGTCTTCTTTACCAAAAAGCAGATAAAGGTGATCTTCATGACAGTGGAATATTACACAAAGTTTGTCCCTGACTACAATACCAGAATCACTTCTCTCACAGACATCATCTAAAGATTTAGACCAGAAATGTTTATCTGGACATGAGATTGTGAGCAGAATTTCTAGAAATTCAAGGAGCCATTGAGTAGCTACCTGTATTAGATAGTCCTGATTATAGCGTGGAAATTATCATGCACATAAATACTTCACTCCATGGAATGGGGGCTCTATTCAGACAGATTTCTCCAAAACAGGACTATCTGGTAGCATGCCTTAATTGTAGACTTCAGTCAAGAGAGAAATCATACTAAAGAAAATGCTTTTTTTGGGAACAGTGTGGGGTCTCCAAATGCTTTAACCCCATCTATATGGTAGAGAATTCACAATTATTATAGATCATAGTTCCCTAAATTTTTTACACAGAGTGAATTAGCAAAACAACAAACTTCTTAGATGAAGGGTAGGATTACAGTCCTACAATATGTCAATCATGTGCCAGAGGAATGTTAATAATGGAAATTCAAACGGTCCATCAAGACAGGGGATTATGTCATTCAACTTAAATGCATCTGCACCTCCAAGCTTTGCTTTTTGGTATGGTCTCTTCAAGAAGCTCATTTGAGGTCTAATGAGGGAGAAATTAAAAGCAGCTGTATTGTGCTAAAGCAAATGTACTTATTTTTTAGAGAAAGCAATGAAAAATGAAAATCTAAAAAATATATAATGGTATTGGTAGGCATGCAGATATTTTCTGCAGTACTGAATCATACCAATGAAACTGGGAATGTTCTCAGCCGTTAATACGGTAATTAAGAAAATGTGATTTAATTCAGTACTGAGCAATCATACAACAGGAAACTGTAAACTCACATTTATGAATTAATAAGAAATAGAGACTTTGGAACTTCTAAACAACAGGGATCTGTTTATTTAGAGGGACAACATTAACTCCGTTTTTTAGTACTACCTCATTTCTGGGATTCTGATTTCAAACTGCAGTTGCTGGGACTTCAGTTAGTATTGCCTTGCTTTTCAAGTATTCTCAGCAGGCTATAGCTCTGGGACAAAAATATAATCAAACCTGGAATACATTTGCCTGTGAGACTGTTCACCTGATATTTGAACTTTCAATTCAAATAAAGATAGTTGTCAATAAATTCTCAGTTACTGGTAGTAAGAAGACCAGATAAGATGTTAGATAGTGTCTATATGCCATCTCCCTGTTTAAACCCAGTTATTTATATTTAATTGTGTAAGTACATAGCTGCTTGAATGTTTAATTTTACAAAGTACATTGTTTTATTGTATTTATTTCATGTAAAGTATTTTAGTGTTAAGAGTTAAATCCTTCTGGCTGGAGATTCATTTATCAGTGTAAGGATAAATGCAGTGAACTTGCATAACATAAACACTAGGCCTTGACTTTTGAATAGTGCATTTTGGTTGCATTATTTTAAGAGTGGATAACAATTTTATTTTTGGCATTCCAAAGCGGTTAACCTGGTGGTAGCATTATCAGAAAGTGAGGAAAAAGGCTAACAGGACTGCAAATGTATCAGTAACCCTCCTGGAAAACAGTTTGGTGTGTGTGTGTGTGTGTGTGTGTGTGTGTGTGTGTGTGTGTGTGTGAGAGCAAATTTATCCTGGTCAAATTTTAATTATCATTAGTTAGATAACACTAGAAACAACTTGGCTAAACCAAGCTGGTGAAGTACTGGGAAGCCAGTGTCTGTAACTCTGTCGTGCAGCTGATCATTGTAAGCTTATTTGAGTGTGACAGGTTTTGGCTATTACCTATAACAGTAGTGTACATTTACTATACATTGTTAAGGACAACCTCTCCTTTCATATTATCTGACAGTAGTGGAAAAGATCATGAGACAATAGCCTATGAATATCCCACACAACTTTGTGTCAGCATTGTGGATTTACAATGCATACCCTGGAAATTAGACTGCTTACACCTTTTTTCTAGATCTATTATGAAAATGGGCATTGCTTTGCAGTTGGAAACATTTTCTAACAAAATAAAGATAAATAAGTTGATAGACAGATAAGAAATCAATCAAACAAATAAACAAGATGCATTTTATATATTGTCTGTATTTGCATGATAGTATTGCTGATGAGTTGTGAATATGCAAATGAATAAAAATAATAAAATAATGTTATTTAGCTAATTGCTGGTTTGTAATGTTTGTTGGTACCAGATAACCACTTTTATTCATCAATGTATAAAAATGTGTTTGCATAATATTCTGAGCTCTGCTTGAATATCTAAACAATAAAGATAATGAAGGGGGCTGAATGTAAACACCATTTTAAAAGGACTATTCGACATATTATTGCTTTTTTTCCAAAAGAAGAGTGGGCGACTTATACTGAGATGAAATAACTGTAATACATTGCTAAGATATTTAAAATATCAAAAACTGTGAAAAGACTTATGAATGTAATGGCTGTCAAAATATATAGGCAGTTTACAGTTTGTTACCAAAAGCCTTACCATCTAAAAAGACATCATTCAAAGACATTGCAGTGAATTTATATAATCATCTGATTCCAAGCCCTAGTAATTGGCCTTGTCAAAGAAATTAACTGTGCTAACAAAGCATTTTGAATACTTGGCATAAGAAAGTATATGATACAAGTTGGGAGGATGAGTCATATAAATATTTAAGGCAGATTTGTGTGTGGCATGTATTGTGATTATTTTCTAAGGAAAATTTGATACTTAATTAAGAACAAAACACAGCAGTTAGAATAGACATAGTAGCCAAAGTCATACTGGATTACTGCAGAGTACATTAGCACTTGTTTTTAATAAATATATCTTCGCTTCCTTTCCAGCAGCTATTTGTAATGTAGTAGAATGCTGCAAAAAGATGATATATGTTGGTTTACACACACACCCACACACACACACACACACACACACACACACACACACACACACACACACACACACACACACACACACACACACACACACACACACACACACACACACACACACACACACACACACACACACACACACACACACACACACACACACACACACACACACACACACACGTATATGGATTCACTTTACAATCTCGAAATACTGAAATCGCGAATTTCAGTATCTCGAGACTAAAGTACCGAAACCACCATAAAACCAAACATCACAATGCTGAAACTTCAGAATATCGAACTTTCAGTATTTGATGCTCTGATTTAAAATACACTCTCCACTACAAAAGCAAATACACATACACCTTCCTCCCCATACTACAACAAACCAACAAAACATACACACACACACACACACACACACACACACACAAATACAAATCAAACCCACATAACCTGCATATAAGCAGGGGAGCAAGCCCCCCTGCAACCCCCTTGTGGGGGGCTGCGCACCCTACACCCCTGCTACTTATGTATACAATCTCAGAAGTTGCACTAAAAAGAAAAAGACGCTAAACTCACTGCTACACACTCTACATTCCCATTACACAAACACATATTACATATGTACAAACACCACCACTTTCAACATTTATACACTCAAACTCTTACCCACCTACCATAAACTACACCTAAAACTTCCCAACACACTCACATACACTCAAATCCCTACCCAAAATCCTTAAAAAAATACACTTACCTGAATCTCCAGCTATAATCACACATCGGCAGCCATCCCCATATCCCAGATCACACTGCACCTTACAGACACAGTAAACCACATGTCACATAGTGCACCATCACAACCACGGATTCGACATTTCAAAGTTCAGACATATGCAGTTTTGGGCAACTGCACTTTCGACACTTTTGTCTGAAGATACTGAAATTCAGGATTATATATATATATATATATATATATATATATATATATATATATATATATATTTGTGTATGTGTGTGTGTGCATGTATAAATATATGTATATAGATATATACTACATATGTTTGTGTGTGTATATGTATAAATACATACACACCCACAAACACAAATATTTCTGTCTGTGTGTGTATATATCTATCTATGAGTATATATATATATATATATATATATATATATATATATATATATATATATACATATACATAGAGAGAGAGAGAAGAGTGAGAGAGCTAAGGATATAGATATAGATATATGATGTCCGAAAATAAATTCCCCTCTAGTACAATGATATAATCAAGATGTGAATCTTCACATCTAAGACCACATTATAAATGAGTTCTGCTCAGAGAAATCTGATTACAGTATTTGTAGTAAACTGCATATTAGCTTCCCGGATGTTTTACAAGTCATAGAGGAAAAAGGTATAACAGTACAAAGTGTTTGCAGTCTTGAAAGCTGCAACACACTTAATATTGCTTCACAGACAGTGGCTGAAAGTGAAGTATATCTTTAATCCTGCAAAAAGCTGTAAGATACTGCACTGCCATGCACAAAAACATGTTTGACAGTATGAAAGGTTTTCAGCTTTTTAAGCTGTTTTAGCATCTCAGTGCTGTTCTGTGGTAGCTGCTGTTTGTGTGCTGGGGTGAGACTAGAATTTAGTGCTGAAAGAAGCTTAATGAAACTTTGTTAAGTACCTTTCTTGCATCAGAATGGTGCATAACAGAGTTGTCTTTCTACTGAATTTGGCATGTAATTGAGGCGGTCCTCTATGCTAATCAAGTTGGTTATGATCTGAAAGCTGGTAATAATTCTCTGTATTCAGTATCAGAATAACAATTCACCTGGATGTTTTGCCATACATGAGAAGATGCTGCCCAGAGAGCAGAGAACTGCAGAGTCACAATACACCTAAATTGTTTCAAGGATTAAGCCTCAGTGGTACACTGCTAATATGGGAAATGGTACCTAGAGAATGCAGACAGACTGCTTATGCCATGGCTTGTAATCATCTGGATTGCAGCCAATTGTTAGAAATTAAGTGCTGAAGAACCAGCTGGGGAGAAGTTTATAACATGACATTGATGACTACTGCCATCCATTCCTTGGTAAACTGCCATCCATTCCTTGGTAACAAGCATACTGAAGCTATATGCCAGCATAAAGTTCTGACATTAGCATTAGTGAATGGAAATGACTGGTCAGTGAGGTGTATACCAAACCAATGGCAAGTCAGACCTTTTATCAGAGGGGGATGGAAGACTTGATTGCCTTGCCTCATTAAACAGCCAAAATACTGATAACATGGTGCGCCCATCTGATGAAATCACTGAAGTATCTATTCAGATTACTCTTCTGAGGATAGTGAGGCCTCAGAAATGCTATAGTGGGGGCGTGGCCAAGGATGAACACAGGATAGCAGCAGATTTCTTCAGCTCCACCAATTTCATTACACTGACAGGAATTAATTACTTAAAAATTAATTTTTGAAGTAATTTTCTTTCTAAATATGTTTGTTTTATATAGTTCTTGAACTATATCTAAAAAAGAAAGGAAATTTTAACAATATTCCTGTCAGAAATCACATTGGAAATTTTCCTGTCAGTTTATCAGTCTGAAATGAGTTCCAGTAAGACAAATTCTCAAGACTCCAGCATCAAGAAAGAACTTCAGTCTCTGATAACTATAATCCAGCAACTTACTGCTAAGATGGATAAAATGGATACTAAAATTGATACCTTCATAGAATAAACTACAAAACAAATAGACTTGTTACATATAGACCGGCAACAACAGAAGATCCAGATGACAGGCATAGAAGAAGCTGTGAATGACATGGAAAATAGAATCCAAGAAGAGGAAATCAACATTGAGTTTCTGCTGAAACAAAATACACATTTACAAACAAAGCTGGATGACTTGGAAAATAGATCTAGGCACAATAACATTAGGATTTTTGGACTGCCAGAAAATATTGAAGGTAACAATATTACTTCTTTTTAACAACATGGCTCCCTAAAACTTTAGACTTACCAGAAGCATTCTCTTTTGGTATCGAAAGAGCACATAGATCTATAGCTAATACTAACTCTAACAAAAACTATCCTAGATCAGTTATAGTTAGATTTCTATCATCTTTTGATAAAGAGATGGTTCTTAAATCTGCTTGGGCTAAAGCTCCTGTTAAGATTAATGAGACAACTGTGCGTTTTGACAATGACTATTCTTCCTTGGTAATAGCTAAAAGAAAAGTTTTTCTGCCACTAATAAGGGATCTTAAAAAAGCACAGTTTAAAACATACCTTCTGTTTCCTGCCAAGCTAAAAAATCTTCTTTCCTGATGGTCCTAAAATTTTTGATGACTTAGACTCTGCTTTACTGTTTATCAAAAAATAAGATTTTGGATAAAATAGAGGAAATGGAATGGGCTAGTCCTTCATTAAAGAGACTGGCAACTGAAACTTCGTGGAAGACTTCAGAGAAGAAGAAGAGACTAAAGAACAAATGATTTGTTCTATGTTTTTTTCTTTTTTTCTCTCATCATTTTACTTCATTATTAATCTTTTTAAATATAGTTCCTGCATTTCCAGAAAGCCACAAATGTTCTGAAAAAGAATTAATCAAAGTTATTCTCTGTGTGCAAAGAAATGTTTTGTTTCACAACCAGTCAAAATATCTGAGGAACTAATAACAAGCTATTATTCAATTTGTTTCTCTTTCTGAAAAAGAGAAGTAAGGTCAGTGATTTGATACATTTTTTTTTCTTTTTTTTTCTCCTTTTCTTCTTTTCTTTGTTTAAACAATGACATTCTATTTAGATTATGTAGTGGGTAAAGGGTGGGGGAGGGCAGGGAGAGAAGAGTAATGAAAATATGATAAATGGAATAATAGCATATTTATTCCTTGTAAAAAGTTTATATGTTCTTCAAATGCTATTCCTAATTATACTTTCTTGATTATACTGCTTATGCTTGTTTGTAAATAATCTGTCATGCTTTAACTAATAATAATTAGAACTAAATAATAGTAAATAATATGTTTTATTTTTAACTCTACTAATATAAACAGTAAGTAATATTCCATTGTATATACTTCTTATAGCTTTCTCTTACATTTTTTTATTTCTGCTTTACACTTTTATTTTCTACTCTCTTTTTCTTTTCTTTATTCTTTCTCTTTATTGTTTTCTCATATTAATATATAGAAATGCTTTTGATCATATAGACACAGTAAATAATAAGATTTGCATAAAAATTGAGTTGGGACAAAAAAATTGAGTTTTATTACTTATTAATAACTTTGGGCTTAATTTCACTTACATAGAGGCTGTAATAACCTGTAAAATACATTGTGAAGGTTTTGTCATGTTTAGATGCATTTACACTGCTAAATGAATGTTTGTCACTAGTTTTAACAAGTTTCCGCCAAAATGTTAAGGGAGACAATCTGGGATGTGGGCTACCTCATGAACAGTGTCCTTGAGCTGTTTCAAAAGCTTCAACTCTCAGAATTCTCACAGAGAAGCTGAAAGCAGTCAATCTGACCTTTGACCCAGATATCACACTGACACATCACAGATTCAGGAAGAACACTCTACCGGGAAGTAGAACTGATACAAATGCGACTATGTGAAGGAAAATGAACTCTTTGACATTTAAATGTGAGTTATTTTATATAATTACTTAAATATCTATGTTATAATTCATAAAATATGTCAGTTATAATGATTTTAAATGATGCAGTTTCTTGTAGTAAGTAAATGTCTTATTTTAGAAGGCATAGAAAATGAAACATTTATTCAAGTGTTTTTGAAAATCTTCTTGACTGCAACATACTAATCTGTGTTAAAAACTTATGTTCCAAACATATACATTACTATAACTCATTTAATTCATCTGATTGACAAGCATAAATAACTTTATAACTCTATACTGGAAGAAATTGTCATGTGATATATTTTAAAGCAGTAGTATAGACATACAAAATACAGATGGTTTTTTTACAATAATGCAAGTGTTTCTGAGAATTTGCATAACTATGCAGTATGATTTATAACAATTTCTATAAATATAATATTTTATTCTATTGACAATAATGAGTATGAGTAAAATGCTCATATACAAGCAATTCAAGGTTTTTTTGGAAGCTGTTGACTGCATTTACATGACAGAAAATAGATGCATCTTAATATATGTAATGTCTGAACCATATTAGCCAAAGTTTTTGATTTAAATGAATGTTAGAACTTATTTTTACATACTTTGAATAAATTAATATGTAAATATGCCTTCCTTTTTTTTTTCTCTCTCTTTCTTTCACTCTCTCTCCCTCTTTCACGTCTTTTATTTCTCTCTCCTCTTGGTTCCTAATATCAAGTTTATTTGAATGCTATTTGAATACAAGTGTATTATATTACATAGATGTATATAGTAGTATGAATAGTTTTAAAAAAAAAGTTTATTTTAGTTTATATGATGCTGTTTTATCAAATGTGTAGTCTTGTCTTGCTAGATAATTGAATTGAAAGCTGTTAATTTAAGTTAAATATAACCAGTATTAAATTGATAAGGTGGTAGCTGAGGTACTGCTGCTTAGGGTAGGGGGTAACTTGAGTGGTAAATACTACTCTAAGTTGGAGTTTTAACTCCAGGCTGGATGCAAGGTTTAATCCTTACATTATTTTCACTTGTTCATTGTTATATGTATATAGTTTTGACATCCACAATATATTTTGTACACTCATTGTCACTACAAACAAAATTGAATCCTATACAAAATCCCATAAGAGATTCAATAAATACAGCTATATTTAAAGGTACACCTAAAGGAGGAGATGTAACATTACTTATGTTGTTATTTTGATCATAAGATTCTTAAGTTTTAAAAATGCCAAATGACATCTTTAAAAGGAATTTCTTTAAACATTAATGGATTGAATAATCCGTGTAAAAGGGCAAGCCTAATAAGATACATTAATTTACATAAGCCCAACTTAGTCTTCCTGCAAGAAACCCATCTCTTGAAAAAAGATATTGATAAACTAGCCACAAACAAATATACAGTATTGATTAGTTCAGAGCACACTCAGAAAAAAAGAGGAGTGGCTATTTTATGGAATAAAAGTATGCCCATTCCTAAAACCATTAAGTCTTATCAGGATGACAAAGGAATGTTTTGTATGGTTACAATACCAATTAATGAGAAGACTTACACTTTAATTAATGTATATTGGATACCTGGAATTGGTATTAATACAGTGAAACATCATCTTGATAAGATCATATAATTCTCTATAGGAGATATTATTTTAGCTGGTGACTTTAATTGTATACTACATGAAAGTGATACTACCACTATAGGAAAAAGAAGAATTACAACTAATGCAAAACATTTAAATGATTTTGCTAATTCTTATAATTTGAATGATATTAATAATCAGATAGATTCAAAATCATTACCATACACCCTTTTTTCTAACAGATACAAAACTTATTCAAAAATAGATAGGGTCTTTATTTCTAACCAGATGGTAACAGATTTAATTAATTCCAAAATCATTTCATGTCCTATATCTGATCATAATTCAATTGTTTTTGAATTCATGATAAAAAATACTCATAATGTTCAGACCAAAAGGATACCAGCATACTTAACTCAACTAAAAGACTATAAAGAATATATACTTTCAGAAGTACAACATTTTCTAGACATAAATAATACTCCTGAAGTCTCCATTGTCTATGTTTGGGATGCCTTAAAATCATATCTATATGGACAAAGTATAAGATGGTATAATAATAAAAGGAAATCTTGGGATAAAGAATTGTTAGATATTCAAAGTAAATTAGACTCTTATAAACATAATAATAATAATAAAGAAAATATTATGGATAAGAAAGTCATTGAAGAAATAAACAAACTAAATGAGAAATACAAAGAAATTTTAACTCATAAAGTTAAAATAACTCTAGAGAAATACAAGTTTTTGTCTTACTCAATAAGCCCCAAATACTTACATAGACTTAAAAATAAAACAAAAAGGTTGAATAAACAAAACCATATCAAAGAAATCTTTCCTCTAAGGAAAAAGAAGAATGTTTCTAGTCTACCAGAAATACTAGATGAATTTAGAAATCACTTTCACAATATTAACAATAATAACATTAACATGGAACCTAAAGATAAAATAAAGGAGTTTATAACCACAAACATGAATAAAAAGCTTAATAAACAACAGATTAAACTATTGGACAAAAGTATTTCATATACAGAGGTTATTACACAAATAAATAAGCTTAAATCAAACAAAGCACCGGGTAATGATGGTATTATACCAGAGATATATAAAATCCTTTCTAAAAGTACATATTCATTAATACATAAGGTTTTTATTTTGGTCCAAACTGAGTTAATAACACCCCCATCTTGGCAATATACATTTATTTCGCCAATTTTAAAACCTAATAAAGATCCAACTAGATGTACTTCATATCGGCCCATCTCATTACTTAATGTTGATTATAAAATGTTTATGAGTATTTTTGCTGATAGATTGAAGACAATCATTCCCGGCATTATAGATATAGATCAGACAGGCTTCATTGCAAATAGAAATACTTTTGATAATATAAGAAGAACTTTAACATTAATTGATTTTGCAAATAGGAAAAAGAAAGATTTAACACTTATTAGTCTTGATATAAGTTCAGCATTTGATTCAGTAAGTTGGGACTATCTGTTTACCTTACTGAAGTGCACAAACTTCTCAGATGCATTTGTAAATCTAATTGAGCATTTATACAAAGGAACATTGGCTTATATTAAGGTAGGAACATATGTTTCACAAAAAATACCCATTCTTAAAGGTACAAAACAAGGATGTCCACTTTTTCCACTATTATTCACTTTAGTAATGGAGCCTTGGGCTAATTTGATCAGAAACAGTACTGACATAGAGGGTTTTGAAATAGATGAAAATACAACATCCAAAATTCAACTTTTTGCAGATGATGTTCTAATTACATCAGCAGGATCTAATTCTTCTATGCAGTCTCTATTTGATAAAATGATGAATTTTAAAAGTATTTCTGGTTTAATATTCAATGAAGAAAAAACTAAAATACCTATATATACACGAAAAAATATTCTCATTAGTGATTTTACTGAATATGTACCCAATTCAGGTCAGATAACTTATTTAGGTATAATACTATCTAAAGATATTAAATCTATTATATATAATAATTATAATACCTGTTTTCTTAATATACAAAATCTTTTTAATACCTGGAATAATATGTTTTTTACTATGGAGGAGAGACTTACAATTATTAAAATGATAATATTCCCCAAGATTTTATACTTAATACAATCAATAATACTTCCACCTATAAAAATAATTATCAAGAAACTGAATACACTAATGTTAAATTTCCTATGGGCACCTAATAGACCTAGGATTGCATTAAAGAAACATACTAATAGCTGGTCTCAAGGGGGTATTTCTTTTCCAGACTTTAATTTATATGCTATCTCTTCTATTGTAAAAGTTATTACTTTATTAATAGATCAGTCATATGTCGCAAAATGGAAAGATTATTGGGAGCTAATTAATATGCACTTCATGAAAATCTCCTTAACACATAAAAATATGATTGTAAATAACTCCATGTTATGGTTACTAAAGGAATTTTGTACTTCACCTATTACACCTAAACATATGGTTTGTTACCCATTAAATATTATTATTAGCTATCGTAACTTTATATTCATGCACCCTAGGGAATGGAATTTTATTATATTCCCTATAATGTATACTCAGGGTATGCTTTTGTCATCTACTTCTGAAGGAACTCATTTAGCTATAGATAATGATCTAAAGTACTGGTATCAGTTGATATCTGATAATAAAGTTAAAAATTTAGATTTCTTAAAACAAGAATTTGATCTAAGAGAAACTTGCTGGTTAGAGGTTCAGACCTTTAGACAACATCTCATTGATAGAATAGATCTAATGTCTATAACAGTTAAAGAATCTATTCCAACACTGATTGATTACTTGATATTAAATTTACAACATAAAGTTTCTGATAAAGGTAAACTTTCATACACACATAAAATTATCAGACAAGAAACTTTTTACAGTGTAGATACATACTGGAATTATTTCACTTCTATTAATGGGGACCCACCAAATCAACAAGATAAACAATATATATTGGAATCTGCCTATAGAACTACGTCTTCCATTGTCTGGAGACTTTATACATGGACATTTTACATAGATCTTTTATACACCTTTGATGATGAATAAAATAAATAATAAAGATAATCTATGTAAGAGATGTAATGTAGAAATTAATGCTGACTGGGCTCATATGTTTTATGACTGTATAAAATTGAAAGAATACTGGAAGTCAGTTAATGAATTTTGCAGGCTCTTTTACAGATAATTTCATTATTTCTAAATCTCTTATATTATTCAACACACCTGTACCTCAAAGTGTTAAAAGGTTAAGCTTCCCTTGTTATGGTCTATTCTAGCAGTGGCTAGGAAAATAATAACCAGAAATTGGATTTCAGATACACCTCCTTCGTTCAATGAATTTAAAAATGTTATGAATATAGTGTGCCATATGGAAATAAACACAATTAGGTCAAGAACAACTAGAAAAACATCTTATTATATTGTATGGGATAATTTACAAAATTTGTTAAAAAAATCCTAATTTTAATAGCATGGTATTTTAGTTTAATTAATTGATCTGATTGTAGTGGATGTCTTTGTAAATACTTTAGTTGTTTTGTTGAATGTTATAATCATATCTATTTTTAATTACTTGTATAAAATTATGATATTTCTCTTGTATGTTAAAACAATAAACCTGTTTTGAAAAAAAAAAGAAATGCTATAGTGAGCACCAAAAAGGCATCAATATAAGTGGTAAATGTACAGGTGGAATATATATTTTAATAGAGAGACAAGTATAAGCATCAGATAATTCCCTTTATGACTAATAAACAACTTACAAAGGAATGCTAAGAGACTGAATTCTAACAAGTAATACAGATGTAATATTAAATATCTAACAATACTGCTCACTCATAGGAGTTTGTACAATTGGTCAAAGGCAATAAAGTCACTCCCAGCTAGTCTGCAAATTTGGAGTTACACATGCATCAAACTGTTATCTTAAGGATTCAGACCACTGCTTACATTCTTATCTAGCATGCAAATTTCTATGCAATGTATTCTCTCTTGTGCTAATGTTAAAACTGTACTTTATCTTAGGTCAAAGTGAAAAAGCTTGTGTAGGTGACCTAAAGTGCATATGCCTATTTACTTGTGTGTTTCTAGCTGGTAGTGTGTTTTTATTTCAGGCATATATAGAATAGGCAGAAATAATACCTCCAAACTTTGCAATAACCAGAAGAGATAGATCTCAAAAAGGGCAGAGGGATAGCCCTTCTATATCCCTGAATGCTCAGCATCACACCCTACACCAGTAATATACCCACATTTTCCAATGCTGAGGTACTAATCTCTTTTTTGAATCTCAATATATCAAAAAGAATTTGCATATTGGTAATATACATCCCACCAGATAACAATATACCAGTGTTAGAAAATATTTTATCCTGGATGTCCCAAACAATGAACCTCAAAATAATAATCGTAGGAGATGTAAATATAGATTGGCAAACCATAGCTTCCAGCTCCCCCACAAATTGTATAAATCTGTATGTTTTTCCTCAG
This sequence comes from Protopterus annectens, assembly GCF_019279795.1. Classification (NCBI taxonomy): domain Eukaryota; kingdom Metazoa; phylum Chordata; order Ceratodontiformes; family Protopteridae; genus Protopterus; species Protopterus annectens. The sequence continues at coordinate 538,025,973 of NC_056730.1, read as the reverse complement.
CTTATCAATACTCCAACAAGATACAGCATAGATCTTACCTGCCAATCTACCATAGACTGGATCCTAGTATCCCACTCCGCCAATTACTCCTCTTCTGGTACACTGTCTAGCTCCCTCAGAGATCATCTGCCAGCTTATTCCCTTAGAACAAACTCCCAACAACTAAGAGTACACACTGTAAAATCAGTTAGGAACTCAACTAAGTTTTGTCGGCATAAATTCAATAATCTCCTACATGAAATAGACTGGACACCCCTTAAGCAACTACCCCTTAATGATGCTGTACTATACTTTAATAATACCTTCCTTCACATTCTCAATGCCCTAGCTCCCATTCGTATAAAAAGAATCAAAAAGAACTCAGCACCATGGCTCTCTAAGGAATGTAAACTCCTGATGAAGCAATGGTCAACCTGGAAACAAAAAAAATGAATAAAATCATGTTAATTTCAAAACACTATGTAACACAGTGACAAAACTAATCAACAGAGATAAGAAGTCATATTATTCCGAGCTTCAACTCCAACATAAAATCAACTCCAATATATTTTGGCACTCCATATCTTTTGTACTTAACCCTGGAATAAAAAGAGACCACACGCTATCACCTGATACCCCTCCTTCACAAATAGCCTAAAAACTTAACAAGCACTTCATAAAATCAATATCAGACCTAATAATTAACACCCCTAATGCTGGACCCCCCACCATTCAACCTATTTAGAAACCAACCCCAGATCATCCCCCAGATTAACTAATCTTCCATGCAGGACTAATCTAGTCCTGCACGGAAGCAGCAGTTTAGGAGGAGGACGGCAGCATGCCATGCATATTAATGAAGGCATGCTGCCTGACCTTCTAACCCTACATGGAGCGTGGATGAGTGCAGGGGGCATCTCTTAGAGCAGAGCTCTCAGAATAAACATGCCCCTGCAAAGTAAAACAGAAGAAACTGTAAATAAATGAGCAAGACCGTTCATAGGTGCCCGCATATCCCCACTAACAGTCCCCCGTGTGTACAACAGCAACAGGACATAAAAATAAGAAGTAACCCCTGTATTTATTTCTATAACTACAAGTACAGCTAACCGTAGGTTCACGGGTGTGCCCATCGCTCAACTACGGTTAAAGCAACTTAAAAGGCTGAAGAGAATAACAAGGAAGATATATGCAAATGAAGCAGCACAGCAATAGTGTAGTGATCAGAGCTTCTGCCTACCGAGCAGGCATTCCCAGTTCAAGTCCAACTGCAGCACATACCATTTTCCATGTGAAATCTGTGTACGAATATTTATTTACATTTTATTGCTGTATAACCTACCAAATAAAATTTAAATGTGAACTGGAGTACTGCATTAAATGCACATGTGAAGAGTCAGTACCATAAGTCAGCAGTAAGCAGGCGTAAGCACAGATAAGCAGTAGTAAGCATATGTAAGCGCTAGTAAGCGTGTGCAAGTGCATTTGGATGGGGTGAAGCACCACCGACACAGATTAAGCAAAGGAGAAGCTAACTGTAAGTAAGACACTGTGACCGGAAGTCAGCAGTGCTTACCTCTGCGCAAATCTGCTTACAACCGCTTGAAAGTGCCTTAAGCACACCATATCCAATGGCCAATGTCACGTGTGACTCGGTGTACAGTAACGGATTCAGTCTTAGGTATCGCAAAGCATACATGGCACACAAGGTTTGCCGGTATGCACACGAAACACAGTATCCAGCAATACCAGTCAACATTACTGGATATGTAGCTAAAGATTTACAAGTATATGTGTCTGTATAAATACCCATAATGATATAGATATATACCTCCCCCTCTTTGTGGTACAAATGTATACATACATAGATAGACATATAAATAAATACCCACATATACATATATACATATGCAGACACCCATACATCCACATGTCGTTAGATATATATACAGCAATATATATATATATATATATGTATACAGACATATTAAGACATATACATATATATATATATATATATTTATATATATATATATATATATATATATATATATATATATATGTGTGTGTGTGTGTGTGTGTGTGTGCATAGATATACATAGATATATAGCTATGATAAGATTCAGCACTTAAGAATGACATATGTTCACATGCCATGCCAATGGAGGTGAGGGGCCCAACAAGAAACGTGTAACACGTAGCATGAACCCCTCCCCCAGCCGGACAGGGGAAACATACAAACAAACCCACAAACAATGTAAACAATCCACTGCTCCCCCAGACCACAGGCAGGATACAACCGGTGGGGAGGGACACAGTGGACCTAAGAAGTCTAATCTTGGAACAGAGACAGAAGAGTCCTTTGCGGGACACCCCAAAAATTGTCTTGTTATAGGAGGAAGACTGTGCGATGACCTATCAAGGCAGGGCGTGTACATACCTGGACTACAAGGGTGGGAAAGCTTGATGACTCATGGGTCGAGACAACGTACGAGATGGGTCCCATGAAGTGGAGAGTGGGCAGTGTGTAGTGGTGTGTTTAGACCTGACCTGCACCCAGAGTAAGGATGCTGTAAAGGAGGTGCAGGTGGGGGAACTATGGGTATGTAATTATGGGTCTAGGCATACAGGTGTTTGCTGGAGTGGGTCTATTCGGACTGCCCCAGGGATATAAACAATAGTGTTCATTGGGCAGAGCCGCTGCCCAATGAGCAGCCACTCCCGCTACAAGTTCCACTGCAGCACAGTCTATTTTACATGGCAAAGAATGATATAACTAGATGTAGATGTAAATATGTAGAGGTATGTGTGTGTATATATACCCATAACTACATGGAGATATACCTCTCCCTCTCCGTAGTACAAATGTATACATACATAGACAGAATATATATAAATACCCACATATAGATATATACATATGCAGACACCCATACATCCATATGTCGTTGTATATATATATATATATATATATATATATATATATATATATATATATATATATACACATATATGCAGCAATATGTATATATATATATATGCATACATATACAGAAATATATATTTTATATATAAATATATATATATATATATATATATATATATATATATATATATATATATACACACACACACACACACACACACACATATACATATATATATATATATATATATATATATATATATATGTATATAGATATATATATATATATTTATATATGTGTGTAAATATACATATATATATATATATATATATATATATATATATATATATATATAGCTAGGATATGATACAGCAGTTAAGAATTACATATGTTCACAGGCCGTGCCAATGCGGGTGAGGGGTCCAGTCAACAAACGTGTAACACGTAGCATCACCCCCCCCCCCAGCTAGACAGGTGAAACATACAAACACACAATAAAAGTAAACAAACCACTGCTTCCCAGACTACAGGCAGGATACTACCAGTGGGACAGACCCGCCAAGTCTAATCTTGAAACAAAGACAAAAATGTCCCTTGTGGGACAACCCAAAACTTCTATGCATTTCGGGTTTCCAGCCATTATACAGATGTCTAACGGCAAGGCACGCATGTTCTCGGACTACAAGGTTGGGGAAGCCTGATGATCCATGGGGCGAGACAACATATATGATGGGTCCCGAGAACTGGGGAGTGGGTAGTGTGTATTGGTGTGGACAGACCCAACCTGCAACTGGAGTAAGGAAAACTGCCAAAGAGGAGGTGCAGGTGGAGAACTATGGGTATGAAATTATGGGCCTAGGCATGCAGGTGTTGGCTGGAGCGGTCCTATGTGGACCGCTCCAGGGTAGTAAGCAATAGTGTACATTGGGCAGACCAGACACCTAACGAGCAACCACGCCCGGTATGAGTCCCACAGTGGCAATGTCTAGTTTACAGGGCAATGGGCGGAATAACCAGATGTGTCATTGCAAACCCACTAAATGACACCAAAGAACACTTGGTCACAACACCTCACTGTAGGCATGTAAGCCGAACTAATTGGCATCACAAGGCATTATTGCTGTCCCCACCCCCACCCAGGGGTGTGAGTGTCCAGACCTACCCCCAAATGCAGGGTATATACACAGCTGTTGCTGTAGAAGAAATGGCCAGCTGTGGACCTTTCCGTCAGCCATCCTGCACATCCTTGGACATGTCCCCTACTATCAGCACCTCTGTGTGGCTCAATGACACCTCTTACCTATTGACCCCTGTTGCATTCATAGTAATATTCACAGTCATAAGTAGGTGATACCCTCCATACAACTATATTGGCAGAATCTGGAATCCCCAACCCAGGTGTATTACCACAGCTGTCTCAGACTACACATGTAAATAACACATGAAGGGAAAACCCAGGCACACTTGGATCACCACCTGTTGAAGTCTGCCACCCCCAACACTCCAGACCTCTACACCAACTACTGACACTGACACCTCCTGTCCTGCCTCGCATACATATCCCAACACCTTGCAAACCTGCATTACCACTCCCCCACCAGTCAGTCGAATGGCCTACTATACAGTTAGAATATTCCCCCCCCTCCACCTACCCACCTACACCTCCACCATTCACATCTACTCTACAACACAAGTATGGCATAACTAAATGTAACCTGGATACCTGAGTGTAGCATAACCAGACATGCTTAATTGTAATTCCACTTAACCTTACACTGACCTTCGTGAACAGACATACCTGACATGTACACCTGACTTGTATAATACTGACATGTATATGAAGTAGCTCGGGGGTATGCAACAGCAAGCGGGAGTACGCCTGTGTAGGTAGTGGTAAGCAATGCCCACACTGGTTAAGCAATGTGGAGGCCAACCCAGTGTAAGACACCATAACCAGAGGTCAGCAGGTCTGAGCCTAGTGCACACAAGCACATACCCGCCTACACTTCCCCCGCAGTGCCTTAGGCACGCTGTAGCCCAAAGGCCTCATTGTGGCCAGTAACAAAATAATCAGCACTCCCAGATCCCCCCCCCCTGCACACTATAGTCCAAGTGAGTTACCACGAAGGCATGGCAGATATACAATCAGCTGCTGTTATCACAAACATATCATCCGGCACAGTCAGTAAACAGTATAGAAAATGTATGTAAGTATGTAAGTATGTACATTAATACCAGCAAATATGTGCACAGTGCTCAGTCACAGTAGTCAGAGCAGTCTATGAGTACTAATAAACAGTGCTGTCCATGCATACTGTGAGAACAGTAGTCTCGTATAATACTGAAGAGAGGAATGAAAAACGGGTCACGGCGTGGGGGCATGTTTCATCCGCGGATGCGGGAGATGAGCCTGGTCTGGTGTGTGAGCAAACTGATGCATCTGAAAACCCTGGCAGGATGCTACCAGTGGGAGAAACAGTGTAGACCAGCAAAGTGTACTCATATCACAACAACAGGTCCTTTCCTGCCGGGACACACCAGACGTTATGGGTCACAATAATGTTTCCACCAGTATCGTAGGTGGATGAAGGGAAGGCTCGAATGTATGTGGACTAAACCGATGAAGAGGTTGCAAAAGGTTGCATCGAGAGAGTAATATGGAGGAATACCGAGATGTGCAGAGAGGAAAATGTGTGGAGGTGTGGTATGGCAGGGCTAGCAACTCCAGAATGGATGGATGCTGTGTATGTGGAGTTCGGAGGCCGGTGAAAGGGAGCATGGGTATGACATTAAGGTAGAAATAGGCAAATTACACAGAGCTGCAATAGTGTAGTGGGCAGAGCATCCACCTACCGTGCACACATTCTCGGATCGGGTCCCACTGCAGCACATTCCATTTGCTATGTGAAATATGTATATGAACATTTTTTTGACATTGTTTGCTGTATAACCTACTAAATAACATTTAAATGTGAACCGGAGTACTGCATTAAATGCACATGTGAAGTGTCAGTGTCATAATAAATAAGGCACTAGTAAGCAGGTTTAAGCACAAATAAGCACAAGTAAGCATATATAAGCACTAGTACACATGTGTACGTGCATTTGCATGGGGGTAACCATTGCCTATACAGATTAAGCAAAGTAAAAGCTACCTGAGTGTAAGAAACTGTAACCAGAAGTTAGCATTGCTTAACTGCGAGCAAACCTGCACACACCAGCTTACAACTGCTTTAAAGTGCCTTAATCACTCTGTACCCAATGGCCCATGTTCTGCCCAGCAACAAAATAAACTGCCTCTTCAAGGCTCAATCTCAGGACCCTGTACACTATAGTCACAGTAGTTAACCACTAAGCCATAATAGCAATACATATGAATGAGGTATCAGCAAACTAATCCTCACCACAGGAAAATTGAACCAAACATGTGAACTGAATCTATTTACAGTGTGAAGTGGTATAACCTGCTACATAACATAAATATGTGAACTGGAGTACTGCAGTAAGCATAGATGTGAGGTGTTATTGTAATAAAGTGTAGAAGTCCCCAGGTCCCCATACAGTGTATGTACACATGAATCACGGGTACCAGACATATATATATAACCTGTAATGAAGAATATCTCACTGCCAAAAGGCAAATATAGTGCAAATTAACTATTAAGCAATGCTAACCGCAGCACAGCTCAACTTAGTAAGAGTAAGCAATGTGTAGGGGAGCCAATCAGATCTGCCTAGCGGTATACCCCTTTAAGCACTGCCAACCTTAGGTAAGCAGGTGTGCCCATTGCCTAGCGTTTTCAAACCTGGCCAATCATGGAAAAGTGCGGGTAATCAGCCATATCTAAACCACACAGGCGGGAATACGTTCCATAACTGGTTGTAGCTTCCTATTGCAGGGAGAATGGCTGGTGTGGGTGAAGGCACTCATTTTAGAGTGCAGCGCTGGGGCATCCAGGAGTCAAAAATTATGGTATGGCTCCTGGTAAAACACCATGAGGAGAGACTACTAGACTACTACAGGGCCAGTACCAGGGCTCACAGTTTAAAACGGAGGCCTGGGACAGTCTCGTCCGTGACCTCACCAGTGCCACAGGTATCCCCGAGACTGGTGAGCAGGTCAGGCACCACCATGCTGACCTGAAGTGGAGGAGCGGAGATGTACTGGAACAGTGGATCCAGGAGTCTCAGCAGATGACTAATGCCCCAGTATTGAGTAAGTACTCATTCCACTAAGTAGTTAAGAATTTCCTAGCTTGTGTATACTATGGACAGGTATGGCTAAATATCACTGTATTCCTCCGACAGCTACAGATGAGTGGGCTGCGAACCAATAAGCCCATGATACTTGGTTGCAAAGGCTGCATTGCAAGGCAGGTTGGTAATTAGTCTGCATGTCCTGTCATAACAAATAAATATAAAAGCCTCAGAAAGTGTTGTACCAGTAGAAATAAATGTGTAATAGTCTGTGAATAAAGGTATAACCCCTGGAGTGCATCTGTTTACTCTTCTGTCATATGTTGGTGAACTGTTGCATACTATAAATAGTACTGTTGTATTTTAAGCAGTGTCACCCACACTGTGGTATGCAGATAAAATGTGTATGAAGTCCTGCATACCAATGTTGGAAGTGCCAAGAGGTCAGTCATATTGTACAAGTGAGGGAGACTTAGATATAAAAAAGTAGAAAGCATTAAATTAGTTCCCTGATAGCACAGTGTACTGTGATGTTAGCTATAAGTTTTTGTCACACACAGCAGGGGTTTGAATCTTGGGAGTGCTACTAAGTTGAATGTATAATTCTACCGCACAACTGTACAGATTTTGTAACAATGTTCAGATAGAAAGCTATATGCATAATTACACCCAACAACTGTACAGAATTTGCTAGAATGTTCAAATTGAAAGTTGTGTGCATATTCATAACCCACAACTGTTCCAGTCTGTCCATCATGTCCAGATAAATGGCCCATATCACCAGCCTGGTACCCCATTCCCCTGAAAAATCAGTGTGATGATCCAAGAAATGTAGGTAGCCATTAATGACATATAACTGATAGTCAAACATGTACACAGTCATAGAATGTATATGAAAACAAACCTGTCATTCTAGCACCTCACCCAAAGCGTATGACAGTAATTCTCAACATATGTTGCATTAACATCTACATCTTGTCACACCTGTATGTAAGACAAAGGTCACGTATATAATAATCTATAAACATACCAGTGTACAATATAAGGCCATTGGGTAGTGTAATAATACATGTAAGGAAAGATCATACAGTGACTAAGAATGTTGTGAAAATTACAAGGATATATTAGTTGTTAATTGAACTCTCTCTCTCATCCCTACCATATGTGCAAAATAACCCAATGACACTCCTCAACTGGTATGTGTACACTCCAAACATTTGTTGGGATATATGTCCTAATGGTTTTTGAATATTCACACTTGTTTCCATGCATGTGCCATGTTAAAATACACCCTTATTGGTGGCCTGTTGCCATCAATGAAACCTGCATGTTCTTGTAATGACTACTGTTGTTCCATATATGCATGTGTTCTGCTTGCTCTGCAACTGTGTTAAATCAGGTGTTTTGGGTTAATAGGAATACCTATGCATGCTGTTATAACTAATCCTGAATGCTGTTGACTGTTACTAACCTATATCTGTCATAAACCTGCTACAATATAGCTCATCTGGGAAGGCCGATCCCAGTGGACCCACCTGTCCCACCTCAGCTGACCATGGCACAGGGCACCAGCACATCTGGGGCCCAGCCTGGGACCTCCTCCTCTGTGGGCCCTGCACCACCTTCAGGTGGAACCACTGCAGGGGATGGGGCTTGCCCCCCCCAGGCACGGAGGGGAACCTGTCACCCATCAACATGTCCAGGCCGTGGTGCGTAGGGAGCTCGATCTGGAGTTTCGAGACCAGCTACGCAAGCTTGAGGGCCGAGTGACAGAATTAGAGGGCGAGCCTGCCCCTCCTACACAGCCCCCAACATAGCCACCTTTGGGGCTGTAAATGTGCAGTGGTGACTGCCCATGGGTGGGGACCTCAGTCCCACTGTTTCCAGTTGGGGGCTCATGGGCTTGCAACCTCCAAACACTTCTCCCCGTCCAAGGTGTTTATCCCCCACATGTGTCATATACCACCCCTGTATGTGTCTTGTTTGTCTTGTCTGTTAACTTACCCAACCTACCTCCCCAAATATACCTACTACCCCTCCCCAACATCCCACTCTCACCTGAAAAAAATAAAAGGGCAATCTGTTCCCGCAAAAACATTTCACCCCATACATAGCTGTCCGTTTTGCTCACTTGTCCACTGGATACGTAATTTGGTCTAACTGGCATCACAATGAATATATGTTGTCCTCACCCCTCTCCCAGGGGTTTGAGGGTCCAAATGTACCTCCAAATTCAGTGTGTATGCACAGCTGCTGCTGTAGAAGAAATGGGCAGTTATGGACCTTTCCTATACCCTTCCTGCACATGCCTAGCTATTTTCCCTACTGTCTTTCCCTCGTTGTGCCCCTTTTTTCATCACTGTCCTATCAACCCCTTTTTCTTTTCTTTTAAAGTAATTAGCATGGGGGTAAGCAGCAGTAATCACTTTTAAGCAGCAGTAAGTGGGTTTGCGTGGGTTTGCGCAGGGGTAAGCTATCCCTACACAGGTTGAGCAATTCCGAAGCTAATGGAGTGTGAGAAAAAATAAGCGGTGGTTAGCAGTGCTTGCCATCATGCAAACCTGCTTACAACTGCTTAAAAGTGCCTTAATCACTCTGTATCCAATGGGCCGTGTTCTGCCCAGCAACAAACTAAACAGCTCTTACAAGGCTCAGACCAAGGGCCCTGCACACCTTAGTCAAAGTGATGTACCACTAAGCCACAACAGATACACAGACATTCAATGTTATCAGAATCATATCATCCAGTCCTGTCATGCAACAGTACAGAGAATGTATACCAACACCTAGATATCTGTGTGTGTAACTATATTAAAATCTAAACAGATGCAACATATCTATCTATCTCTCTCTCTCTCTCTATATATATATATATATATATATATATATATATATATACATATATATATATATATATATATATATATATATATATATATATGTATATATATATATATATATATATATTTTGTTTTACTAACTCTATATACATATATATCACTATATATGCACATATGTACATGCGTATGCCTAAATTGACACATATATGTGTCTACACCTATATGTCTACATATACATAGCACATTACATGTGTGTACGCAGATATATATCTATGTAGGTATATATGGACATAGTTATATATATGTTAGCAGATATATATATATATATATATATATATATATATATATATATATATATAAATAGGTATATATGGCCATACATCTGTAGATAACAATGGCAGATTAACAAATACACATATGTCCACATGTACCGTTAATGGGGTTGAGAGGCCCCACACACTATGCGTCATGTACGAATAGGCAGCCCCCTCACAGCCAAATAAGTGCGCCCTGCAATACATTACCAAGTACAGTCTGCCTCCCATAGGACATGTAATATGTGGAAGCCTCAACATCCCCAGGATACAGATACACAGACACAGATATGCAGATATATATATATATATATATATATATGTATATATATATATATATATATATATATATATATATATATATACATGTGACTACACATACATATATACACACACAGATATGTGTACAGTAAGATACACATATAGATGGTGCACACAATATGGAACAGCCACTATGCCTGCAGTTAACACCTAATCAACTGGACACTGTATGGGCCACCCATACAAATGTCAAACATTGCCTGAAACACATACCCATAGAAAGGTCATAGGAAAGACACCACACACAGGTTTGCAGAAATGGGAATCCTTTAATTGTGTACTATAACAGTTCTATATGCCATGTCATATAGCTGCTCAGATACTGACAACCATATAAACAGAGCACTGCAACTGTGAAATAGTTACACTAATACAGTAGTCTGTAAAGGTTCACAACTGTTGTTAGTAGCTACTCTCAAATCTCACAATAAAGCAGGTGACTCCTTATTTGCCAATACTGTTGGATCATATTGGAATAAACTTCCCATAGAACTGACCTCTTTAGGCTCATCTCACCTTTTCAAAAAACAACTAAGAAACCATTTCCAAACCCATTGGCTACGCCCATGCTCTAATCCTGACTGAGCTCAGCAAAGAATTCACTCTCTCCAGTCCCCTCCTTTCACTTCTACTTGTTATTCACTACTTTTTTATCCCTTCAGTGTAGTGCACCTAGTGACCCACCTGCATAATAATTTTTCCTACACTTCCTGTTTCTCCTTATACATGTTATATCACTGCATCCTGTCATCTCTTCTATTTCTAGCTTATATGCTGATCACTTCTATGCAAATCTCTATCCTAATACTAGTGCCCTGGCACAACTTGTTCTATACTAATTTGTAAATAGTGTAATTTTTATAGACTCTCCATATGTCACTATTTTCTCTCTTCTTCATTTGTTAGCAGTCTTACTCTAGCAATTATTGCAGAAGAATGATACCTCACTATTGTTATTTCTTGTTAAACTGCCTCTGCATTGTACTACACTACATGATAATTGTTCCTTTATTTGCTTTCATGTTTTATATATTTTTGTTTTGTTTATTGTAAGTTACTAGTATATTAATGGAGCTTTTCTCCTCGGGCCTCTGCTGAAAATGGACATGTATCCAGCCAGACTAGCCCGGTTAACAAATGTAAAATAAAAAAATAAAATAAATAAACTGTTGCTGTCCAGGCCAAGCCCTTCAGATTGTACAATAGTGAAGACAGACTGGGCCACAGGATACCAAACAATCAACAGCATGTACTGCAGGTATGTAGTTCAGCAGCTTCTATCTACACTCTGTACAAACTCAGTATGAGGTAAAGATGTTTTGTTATCAAATGTGTTGTAACTGGTACATAACAAGGCATAAATGACACCATCATGAGCACACTGACAAACAGAACAGTTTGTATGGCATGAGGCAGTAGGCTTGCAGTACCCCAGTTCATGTAAGTAATGTCAATATAGGTGAAGTATATGGTACTGTACAGCCAGATTCCTTGTGGCAGCTCACCCCTGATACCCCCACATTTTGTAGCAGCCTAGGTCATTTATGGTGCTCCCCACCTAGACTCAATAATACAGGCCCATATACCACTGTTACATACACTGGCCTCTGCAGTGCATAAGGGCACATGTATTGTGTAGGTGAAGCCCACACATATATGGCCCCAGCCCCACTGTATGTGTGGGGGATACACCAGCAGTGGACTAATGGCAGCAATGGCAGTGTGATATACTCACTGCCCAGTACAGAACAACCCCCAACAGCATGACATATGTGCAAAGCTTGGTATGTAGATGGAGGACAGAGGCTGGAACACAGGCACATATGTGGAACACTGTTGCCATACACTAAGCAAGGTGCTGGTGTTACAGGATAATCTGCAACATAGCCTTAGTCAGGGAATTGATTTTAGAAACACACATGGATGTAGCCATGTACTGATAGCACGCAACACACACGCTGCCAGTGTAATATCTGACACAGGACCTGTGTGGTGGATGGACATCACATGATAGGCATAACTCTGTCCAGCAAGAGGATAGGCCCACAGTAGTGAGCTATGCAGACAGACTGCATTCCAAGGTACACTAGTATGTACACGCACACACACTGTAACACCAGTACTATATAAAGCATAACACAACTCTACTCACAGTCTGTCTGTAGTTCCTGATCCTCCTACAAATATGTGGCTACTCTGAGTGTGCTTGTTCTCCTGTAAGAGGTATTGCAACCTGCTGTCTATAACACTGATGCCCACACACAGGAAGGGTGTCCATCACACAGGAAATGTAAAGGGACCACTCCCACATGCTGTAGGGATTTATAGTGGGTGGTTGCCATGACAGTGGTAATCGGAAGTAGTACAAATGTGTAATTATATATATATGGCTATCTCGATATGTATATGTACATATATTTCCACCATACATCCTGGACATGGAGTGTAGCCCTATCCCAGCCCCTATAGTCCCAAAGTCATAGTGCAAGGGGATGTCAGGCATGTATAGCAGGTATATTACTAGACTATTGCTACTGTCATTGGGATTGTCTTCACAGACATGGTGTGTTTGGAAGGTGACATCTGCTGATAACATGTGTGCCATTGGCTGCTGACAGACATCCTAAGGAAATCATTGTAAAGTACCGCTGCTAGCATGTAATGGCCCTGTGGAGTGCAGCAGAGATATTGGCCAATATACATGGAACTTTGGATGCACCCTGTACAGTCCAGAGGTATATACATAATCCCTTAGTGCACAACATGTATACCAGGCCTGACAATATGGATGTAGACAGCCATGTAGTTGGGTATACCACATAACGACTGGTATAAATTTACCACCATAGGTTCTGGATTCACACACTCCTGTCTGGCCTGACACATGACTGCTGGTACAGGAGTGCCATGGACACATACTACCCACTAGATATTGACATACCACTGTACAGAATCCCATTGCTCTGCCTGACATACATGACATTTAAAGGTGGCCCAGCAGCAGTACATCTGGCAAGTATCTGCACATGACATCTCACTGGGTAAGTACACTAGGCTGCTAGGCATGTATCAATGCACTGTGTAGTCTACAGGCAGACTGGCTCAACACTGGCCTACATCTCGTATGGGGGAATGCACATGTACCTGCATATATAGCAGGCTCAACAGCCATGTCACAGCACAGGGTAAGATACACCTGTGTGAAAGTGCATAACCACAACCAATGGGAACACAGCTACAGCCACATATGGTAAGCCAGCATATTATTACAGTATATGGACTATCTGTTCTACACCATCCTCATATGTGCCACTCACAGAATGACCCTACATATACTGGGCTGCTGCACAGTTTGGTCTGATGGCTGTCTATGGTATGGGACATGTGTGTGTATGTCCCTTCAAACCTGTATGGCAAAATGGTACCATATAGTGGGGCAGCATGTAACATCAGATAGAACGGGAGCTAGAACAATGACATCTACCACAGTCTGTACACAGACTAATGTACATATTAACAATACACACACTGTCGACATTCACCATCACTACACAGACCTCAGTACTGTACAAACATCCACAGACTGTCCAGGTTATGTCATGAAATATAACCCCTACTGTACAATACATGTGTAGCAATCTGATATATCACTGGCATGTTATCAGATATGATGACACTATTTATGGTGTACAGCACATATGCACCACTTCATGCACGACAAAGGTTGACAGAGGTGTGTCTGACAGCACATTCACAGGGCCAGTATAGACATGTTGCTGTGATAACCTCATATATTTATTATTGTAACGGGGTTTGTTGCAACATATGTCCTATGGGAGATATGAAGTCAGTAACTGTCATGGCCTTCACCGTCTACAGACTGCAATCCTCACACTACCTTCTGCATTCCACAGATAGATGCACCGTGGCTACCACATGAAACCAAATGCACAACACTGCTCAGTCTGCAGATGACCCTGCAGATGGGGATTCCTCATATACACGGAACTGACATGGCAGGTATTGTGACATGTATGACAGGCATATCCAGACAAACACTGATAAACCAACATTACTCCAAATGCAGTATAGCAGCACTTACAGTCTGTAGTCAGGTCAGGCACATCCCCCTCCTGTTTATTGCCCTCTTTTCGCAGTGTATGTTGTTAGAGGTAAATCCCTAATCCATCTGAGATGCTGTTTGCCAAACAACAGATCTAGTTCCTGCTCACAGTGACTGAAAAGCGCCAACACCACCATGATGTTCCTAGGTATTGGAGTGTGTTTCCATGCCTTTGGCTATGGGAATGTTACCACAGCTGTTCCACATTCAATCAGCTAGAGGAGGGCTGCAATCCATGCAGAGGCCATCAGCTAATCATGAGCATCACTTAAAATACACATGCTGCTGCCTAAGCAAAGCAAGTGTGGGCCTCCACATCCACCAGAGCGGGGGTCGGGGAGGCAGACAGAGGCAAATACATGTCAGGGAGGGGTAGGAGAGTAAAACTGAATCATGTTTGTATCACACACCTACCAGCACAGGGTATCAAACCCCTGACAGCTATGTAGTGCTATCACAGCTCGATGCAGTTATTGGATGCACCACACAGGTTACCTGCTGTGGAAGATTGAGAACATATATGTGATGGTGAGTGACATCTGCAGCAGGGATATGGTAGATATACGGTAATTGACATACACGTGCCTATCTGCATGAACAAGTGCCAGCATCAACACAGGCACACCCACACAGGGACACACACACACAGTGACACACTTGGCAGGGCCAGGAGTGCAACTCATCACTAGTGGGATTGCCACAACACATCAGTGTGCAGGTATCACATACACCACATGGGTCATAGGGAGTTCGTATGGGCAGGGAGTATGAGGAGGTGTCAGACATTAGACAGCATGCTTCAGTATGCCCTGAGGGGTTATAGTGAGTGTGGATGTGGACATATGCACCATACAACACACACAAGAACACACAGGGTGCCAGTTCTGACATGCATGGGTGCATGTCTGCACGAGTATGTGGTGGCCAACTGTGCCAGCAGGCTGTACAAGAGTAGGCAATGGATATACCTTGCCATCAGGCCACATGACAATGGTCTGCATTGTGACTTAGGCCTGTAGTTCCTGCATTTGCCCACAAAGGTGGGTATTGCATCCCCCATCCAGTCACCTAGGTGACTATTGTGTGTGGCCAATGCTGTGCATCACTTGCCATGTATGTGTTTCTTAGTCCATGACATGGATGGTGTCTGGGATGTGTACACCTCCCACATGCATGTACAGTGACATGTGTTACTGTACCTGGGGTGTCTGGCCCATGTTGTGAACACAGATTATCATCAGATGTGCCAGTCATGCCCGCCTGTGGCAGGAACTGGTAATGGGCAGCAGGTTTACCCTGCACTTACATTGATAGCATGCTGACAGCATTCCCTGATGTCAGTATCATCTGTCCATACAGGGTATGTTGTCAGGCATGGTATGTCCATCGTGAGTCACATGTGAAGGTACAGTGGGGTTGATAACTGTGATTGGCTGGCCTTGATGTCACATGTATGGGTATGGCTGTGTACCCCAGCCTCTCAGCTAATTTTTGTCTGTTATTCCTGTATGGGTGACATTGTGATATATAGTAGGGCCACCATAAAAGAAATAAGCAAAACCCCATCCACATTGTCCACAGGTATCACACACTCACACCCACCTTTACATTGGATACTAGTTACACACACACATGTCATGTCTGGGAGTAGAACCCCTACCTAACTAATTTACTACACTACAGCACTACACAGTTATAGTACGTGCCATGGACATTACTGAAGTACTTCTTCCCCAAAGGTATATTTCACAATGAATGACATCAGCAGGATTGCCAAAGTAGGGCATTTGAAATGTACTGGGAGTGAGTAGCCTTATAATGCATTGCTCCATACACAGACATTGAAACACATACAAAACATCCAGAACTGCCATGGATGGAGATGGAACCCTACCACAGTTCTAAATCACACTACAGCAGTACACAGTTACAGGACACGCTACAGCGATTACTGAGCTACGACCTTTCCAGATGTGTATTTCTAGGTGGGTGACATCATCAACCTTGCCAAAGTTGAGTATATGAATTGTACAGAGTGTGAGTAGACTAAAAAGCATTACTCTCTACTCAGTCAGACACACACAGATTCACACGCAAACACTGTTGGCAAGTCTGGGGTTAGAACACCTACCAACATCCCTTATCATATTATAACAGCATGCAGTTACAGGATGCGCTACAGAGATTATTGGGCAAAATTTTTCCCAGAGGCATATTTCTAGGTGAGTGACATCAGCAGCCTTGCCAAAGTTGAGCATATGAATTGTACGGAGTGTGAGTAGCCTAAAAAACATTGTTCTCTACTCAGTCAGACACACACAAACACAGTTGGCAAGTCTGGGGTTAGAACACCTACTCTAACTACTTTATCACACTACACAGTTACAGAATGCACTACAGAGATTACTGGATTACAACCTTCCCAGAGGTGTATTACTAGGTGAGTAACGTCAGCAGTTTTGCCAAAGTTGAGTATATGAATTGTACGGAGTGTGAGTAGCCTAAAAAGCATTGCACTTTACTCAGTCAGCCACACACAAAGATTAGCAAGTCTGGGGTTAGAACACCTACCTAACTACTTTATCACACTACAGCAGCATGCAGTTACAGGCTGCGCTACAGAGATTACTGGGCTCGAATTTTCCCAGAGGTGTATTTCTAGGTGAGTGACATCAGCAGCCTTGGCAAAGTTGAGTATATGAATTGTACGGAGTGTGAGTAGCCTAAAAAGCATTTCTCTCTACACAGTCAGACACACACACACAAACACACACTCACACAATTGCCAACTCTGGGGTTAGAACTACTACCTAATTAGTTTATCACTACAGCAGTACACAGTTATGGGATGCACCATGGAGATTACTAAGCTACAGCTCTCCCAAAGGTGTATTTCACATTGGATGACCTCAGCAGGCTTGTTATAATACTGCTATGGGGAGGGCAGTGTGTGCATGGGCCATAACCCATTCATGTAGGGGTTGACATGCCACATGCAGGCACACAAGGGATCATATGCCACAGGTACGTGTATACAGCTACTAGATGACTTCTTCCTTGTACAGTCATGTTGCACAGCTGGCACGTGCACCACATAGTCTGTCATGCTGACAGATACTGGCGGCTAGCATCTGCAGTGAGTGACATCTGCACCTCATGTGTTTGGGGCCCTTTGGCTGTGTGCTTGGTGGGGCGGGCCCGGGTGGCTCCTTGTCATGGTCACCCTCTTCCACACATTTATGTCTGTCTACCTTTGGGTTATTATAGTGTGTTGTCCTTACATATGTGTCTGTATTCCTATCCACTGTGTGTGCAAGGCAGGAGTGGTGCATACTGACATGTGTCTGCACTATGAACTGCGACTGCCAGCTATGTCTGGTCCACTGGTGTTTGCAGACATGGCCTTCATGTGTTTAAGTGTTTGAGCATGCCCATTATGATCTTTGAGTATGTTATTGATTGACATTGCCTTCATTCCTCTAAGTGTGTGAGCATGCCCAGTATGGTCATCTGTATTGCATGTGTTGATCAAGTCCAGGAAGTTTGTACTGCGGTGCTGACCTTTGTGTTGTACACCGACAGGTAGCATGCTATGTCTGCAGGGTATCCATCGGTCATTTGGCATTGACTGTTGCTACATTTCTGCATAGCGGGGGGACTGTTTCTACATTTCTACACAGGAGTGGGGGGGCACACCTGACTGTTACTATAAGTGTACGTTGGATGGGGGGGGGCACACCTGACACTTGTACACATTTGCTAGGACTGTACTGGTATGTCAGGTACTCCATTTCAGTCTGTAGTCTTACCTATCGTACTGGCTAGAAGCATACCAGTGTACTACAGATCTTAGCTTTAAATACCTTCATATTAGTTTCTGACTTCCTAGCCTTCACAACTTACATCCAACTGCCTGGCCTGCTGTAGTTTGTCTGTGTAGGCCTGGGGGAGGGGTTACTCATAGGGCTCATTCAGAGGCCATAGTACAGCATTTGTTTGTGTTTGTCTACACCTGTCTTCCTGGCTGAGACTGTTGTTGGGTATGTGTCCCTTCCTGACTGGCATGTGTGGGTCTTATGGACACACATGTCACTCAGCCCATTTCCTGCAGTGGGTTTTGTCACCCTGTGTAGTACTGGCTACTATGGTGACTCCAGTATGTGTTACAGATATCATGGTGCCACTATGGGTGTCTGCTATCTGCTGCCTTAACATTCGGCCACCCAATTCCCTTGCATGCTCACATCCATACCATAGCTACAGGTAACAACACATTCTACTCCATTTGGAAATTGGTAGGTTGATTGACTTACCTTGAGGGTGTGCCAGACTTGAGGATGGTGCTGGAGGGCTGCCTATGTTGGATGCACATAGTACACTCCCTATACATGGTTGAGCACAGGTAGTGTCATGTCTGGCATCCCTTTTACTGTCTGTGTGAGTCAGAGAGGGTATCATTCCCTGGGTCCCTACTGTGTCAGTGCATATGCTATGCGTTGCCTGTTTGCCAAGGCCAGTGCATACTGGGCACACCTCCTTCTGCCTACTGGGGCAGGCTCAGGTTGTTCCTCCTCAGAGTCACTCTGTGCCTGTACAGGCCTTGGCATTGGTGGGGGGCTGTGTGGCCCTGCCCCATGCTGTTCCTGCTGCAGCTGTTTCCACAGGATCATATTGTGTAGCATAGCACATACCATAACAATTTGGATACATGTAGCTGGTGAATACCAACTTAATCTATCAGCACATATCAGGGGCAGGAGATGAAAACCTGACTATACCACTGGACACGTGTACCTTTTCAGGAACAACCTGGGAGTACTGTTTGGTTTAGTGATTTGCTCAGAGTTACCCATTTTGCTAGTGGGAGTAGAACATATCCAACTCAGAACTATAGGATGGAGCTCATTAGCAACTTGTGGCCTTTGCCCTCCGAAGTGAACTCAAGACAGTATCATCTTCCGTTTCCAATTAAAGGTTCTGAATTTTAATTATCACTTTACCAGCTGCAGCTTGAAGTCTGACAGTGCAGCACAAAGGATTAAGATGAGATTAGGACATATATCACTAATAATTCACCATCATTCAAGTTTATTGGTTACTGAATTATAGGTTTGTAGCTGTTTATGAGAGAGAGAAAAACTGACATGGAATTATCAAAATATAAAACGGTGCTAAACTATTTTTAGTAAATAAAATAGATGGGGAGCATATGAATAGGGTCAAGGTTTCCTTTGTATTTTAAGTCTTGTTATCGGGGGAGGGGGTGACACAGCTCCTAGCAGTGCTTTTTTAATAGAATAGGTGAGGATTTGATATAAGTTTTTGATTTTGTTTTTTGTTTTGTTTTTCACTTGTAGTGTTTTGGATGAACTGCATTTATGATTTTCCATAATTTTTGTTGTGTATGGTGTTTGGCTTTAATCTATTCATTTGTTAACCAGGTAAGTGAACAGGTCATCATGGACCCCTTTCAGCCATGACTCTGGCTACAAGGGAAAGGAAGAAATGAATATCTAATACATATGAACAGTTTAAGTAGTCAGTCATCAGTATATTTTTATGAGGTAGGGAGAAGCTGGAGTACCACATGAAAACCCATAGATACAGGGAAGACATGCAAATTCCAAAGAGAGAGAGTGGCTGCAGGTCAGGACTGAATCCTCCATGATGGAGCTTTGAGGCAAAGGTCTTAAACACCAAGCCACTGTGCTCCAAAGAACAAAATATTTATTTTGTTCAGGGAAATGTTGTTGTTGTCTTTTGGCTTTTCCCAGTTAGGGGTCGCTCCGGTCCACTAATGATTGGCAGTAGATTTTGATGAATGCCAAGGTGCCAGCTCAAAGTTCAACCTTCAATGAAGGCACGCCCATTTACACGTGTCTTTCAAATGCCCACCCAACCGTGGTAAAGACATGCAGACTCCACACAGAAGCACTCCCCAGCTGAGAATCGAACGGGAGAACCTCTTGCTGTGAGGCAACAACATTACCACTGCACCACTGCGGATGTAATTTGGTTAAATTAAAGCTCTAAATCAGTGAGTTGCTCATATTAACAGTATGCAATTGGAAATTGATGGGACTGAACTTAGAACTACATTATGAAGCTTGTTAATGGTGTCCCCTTGCCCACTTTACTAATCCAAGCTAACCCTAACCCTGGCCCTAGCCACAGCGTATACCTTACCGTAGAAAAACTCTTTCTGTAACATAACCAGTATTCAGATAAATTATGCTTGAAGTTTGTGGTAGGGTTAAGGCAACAACAAAAGGAAACTGGCTATTTTCTTTTTCTGATCTGTTCTTTGTTGATGTTTTGATTGTTAATATAAAGGATGATTTGTGCTTTGATCTTTCAATATTTTGATCTGTCACCTTAGGTATATATGTATGTGTATATATATATATATATATATATATATATATATATATATATATATGTGTGTGTGTGTGTGTGTGTGTGTGTGTGTGTGTGTGTGAGTATATGTAATAAAGTTGGTGGACTCTACCTTAGGCTGACACCTGTATAGCCAACAAAATCTGACTGACTAAACAGACAATTAATAGGTGTGTGAGACTGCAGAATTCTTGGGGTATGGAACTATACCCTTTCCCCAAGATTGTGTGATCGTGGCGTTAATACAGATAATTATAAGAGGGTGGAGTGGGCATACAGTATATTCCCCCACCTAGAAAATGATGTTTTAATGAATTTTTTTGTCATTTTTTTATGCATTAATATTGCTGATCAGCACATGTATAGTAGTGTGTCAGCATATTCAAAGTTGATCTTTTGGTATCAACTCTGAGATCACACTACAGTGAAGAAAAGGGTAAATTTCCTAATCCTTGCTGTACTGAGATCTCCATTCAAAAGCATTGAGTTTTCAAAAACTCAGTCATATCATCTCAACCATATGGAGTTTGAGTTTCTAAAAGCTCCAATCAACTGATAGGGATCCATATATGTGTATATATATTTACACAGATACTCAAGTCCATTTCTTCCCTAGAAGTGAGGAATCTCCCCACAAATCCCCTACAGCAAAAGTTTTTCAGTAGGGCCATCATCCAGGCAGATATAAGTGTTTGCTACCCTTGCTGGCATCCTGCCACTGAGAGCATCTGCTACAAATAGCCCTAGTCCCTTCACTGGATGGTGACATAGACAACTCCAGTTGTAGGGATCATCTATGCCCTTCTAACAGTTGCATCATGCACACTGCAAATGCTACTCTATGTGCCTTGTGTGGCCACACCCACTTTGTTCCTACACTGGCTCCAACCTGCTAACTATAGCTCTACTGTTGAGCAGAGATCATACTGGGGAGTGATGGCAAAACCAACCATGACCTACTCCCTGTTCTCATCATTCCAGTCTGCACCATGAATTACCTGAGCTGCTAATCAAACTCATGTCACCTGGGCCATAGGCAGGACTTTACCCATCTAGTTCACCAGCAAGGCTCACTGTTTAAATTTATAAATTAATTGTTTCGTTACATACCATATATGTTTAAATTTACTGTTGAATGATATATATATATATATATATATATATATATATATATATATATATATATATATATATATCTATATATATATATATATATATATATATATATATATGGGTCTACTTTACATTACCGAAACTACACTTCACCGACACACAAAACACCGACACCAAATAACCGAAACCACACAACACCAACAACTCACAAAACCGAACACAATTACACCGACACAAACAACGTAAACTACACATGACACACAATGACATATCCACTAACCCTAACCCAAACCCTAACCCTAAGGTCCGACACTACTGCACAGTTACCCTACCCGCACCCTAACCCTAACTCACTTAACCCACCTCTACACCTAAAGACTGTCACTATCGCACACTTAACCTACCTGCACCCTAACCCTAACTCACTTAACCCACCCCTACACCTAAAGAATGTCACTATCGCACACTTAACCTACCTGCACCCTAACCCTAACTCACTTAACCCACCCTAAAACATAAAGCCCGTCACTATCGCACACTCACCCTACCCGCACTCTAAACCTAACTCACTTAACCCGTCCCTAAACTACAGTCCGTCACTATCACACACTTACCTTACCCGAACCCTAACTCTGACACTACCACACACTCACCTTTCCCACACCCTAACCCAAAATCCCACAATATCGCACACTTACCTGACCGCTCCTAACTCCGTCACTATCGCACACTTACCGAGTCGCGCTCACACGTTACCCTTGTCGGTCTTTCGGCTGTCGGCAAATCACCTTTTCGATCAACTTACCTGTCGGTCGTTTCGTCTCGGCCTTCTGCGTG
This sequence comes from Protopterus annectens, assembly GCF_019279795.1. Lineage (NCBI taxonomy): Eukaryota > Metazoa > Chordata > Ceratodontiformes > Protopteridae > Protopterus > Protopterus annectens. The sequence goes on along the minus strand of NC_056730.1, from coordinate 538,002,926 downwards.
TCGGTGAAGTGTTTTGTCGGTAATGTAAAGGGGACCCATATATATATATATATATATATATATATATATATATATATATATATATATATATATGTATGGATTCACTTTATATCCTTGAAATACTGAAATGTCGAAATTCAGTATTTTGAGGCTATAAAGTCGAAACCTAAAAACAACGAAAACTCAGAAGCGCAAAATCTCGCACACAGGAGATTTTGAGTTAGCGCTTCTACTCCACACACACACACACACACACACACACACACACACACACACACACACACACACACACACACACACATTCACACACACACCCCTTCCTCGCCGCACACAAACACAAGTTCTCTACTACATAAAAGCAGGGGGAAAGCCCTCCTGAACTCCCTATGTGGGGGCTACGCCCCCCACACCCCCCCAATTAAATATTCTAACTTTGAGGTCGCACTACATACAAACACACACAAAACACCACCACACATTCTCCTCGCTCACACACATCACAGCAACAAAACACGCTAACACACACCACAGCCCCTACCCAAAACCCTTAACACATACACACTTACCTGAATTCATAACTACAGCGAAATACCAGAAGCGCTAATTCAAAACATCTGGTATTCGAGGTTTTGAATTTCGCGCTTCTGAGGTTTTGTTCTTTTCATGATTCCACTTTATGGGCTTGAAATACTGAATTTAGATATCTCAGTATTTCGAGCTTCTAAAGTGAATCCATATATATATATATATATATATATATATATATATATATATATATATATATATGGGATATATGCAAACAACATGACACTTTAAGGACATCAGTTATTTCAGTTACATGGCTTGTGAATGTCCATGACATTTTTTTACTTTTTAAGTCATTATGGTTACATGCAGACCAATAAAGCCAATCCCCTAACTGTGGACATTCATGTTTCGGCCTTTTTATTGGTCTCATAAGCACAGCATAAGTGGATAGTTTTTGAAGTTTATTGATAAGTTGGTCCAAAAAATCTTACGCATTAGAAATGCATGTTTGTCACTTTATTTTATCCTATAAAGTTTAATTTAAAAGAATATTATCCTGTCTTGTACAAGTATAATCCCCGAAATGCAAGATTCATTGCTTGGAACAAAATACTATGTGCAAGCTTGATTCAAGAAAAGTATGCACTTTTTAATGGCTCTCATATGCTTACTGTTTGGTCTGATATGCTTGCTTTTGAAAAAAAATGCTAAATGATGTTATGTTAGGCTGGTGCCTCACAGAGATTTTATTATCTGTGTCATGACTGTTACCTTTCATGTTCAGTACTTGTTTTCACAGAGATCACAACATCTGTGCAGAAAATATAAAGCCCCATGGTGTTAAGACATTTTCACCCTTTGACCTTTATGGCGAAGGAATGCATTAGTTGCAGTTACAAAGAGCAATAGTACAAATAAGAGACTTATCCTTCTTTGTCTAACAAATCTTTATAGCCATTACACCAGAGATGAATTAAAAACTGAAATATGATTTATGTTTATAAAATCAAAGAAAAAGATTATACTGTATCATGAGCACAGCTGTCTTAAAGGAGAGTTTTTAAAATTCTCTCAAAACTTATCAGTTACCAATGCTGGTATCCATATGTTTTACTAATTTACTTTCTTTTTATCTTTCTTTCATGCTTTAATAGGGGTATATAGCCTGTCTTCATACTGCAGCATACTTCTTTACTGAGCTTTTAACAGCTTTATGCAGGCCAGACTAAAATTATAAAGACCTCTGCACATTTTCCTGTTGTCATAATTGTCATTAATGATAATGTTTTCCTTTCATGGTACCATGCTTATCTCTAACATTACCCATAACCCGGTGAAAAAGTATAAGTCAAAGACAAATCAATTGACAATTAGTTAAACAATTTTCATGTCACTGAAAACTGTCTTTACAGATAGAGGTGATATTTTGTTACTCAAGATTGCTACAGTCAGAAATTTTGCCTTTCCTGCCCTGAAATGCTGTTGACAATTAGAATAATCAAATTTGCTGCCTCCGAATAAAAAAAAATATTTTCTTCTTTTTTTTACTTGATCAACACTTAGTTGTCAGCATTGTAGTTGTCTACAGATGTATATCAATATATAGGTATGTATGTAAGTATGAGGTAGCATTTCACCAGGAAATAGTTTTCACATCCTTAAAGCCACATAGAGATAAAGTGACACAGTAGCAACCGGGGCAAGGGATATGATCTTAGTTCTGCCTTGTCTATAAATAAATTACAGACAGAGGGTTTTTTTCAGGTGTCCAAGTTTGGTTCTGAGCTGTGGTATCAGATGGTTCCATTTGGTGGGTATTGTTTTAGAAAAGCTTTTTCAACAAATGCAATGACTGAAGTAGGTTCCTTGGAATGACAGAGTTGCCCATGTCAGCACATATGTCTTAGGGACATCTTATTTTCAGTTTGCTTTTAAGTGATGAGTGGTGATTTTTTTTTCCCCACTCCCTTGCTACCACTCTGGCAGTCTTCCCAGAGTCCCACATCCTACACTGGGTATACTGGCAATCCTGTTCACCCCTGGTCCAATGCCCAAATTTATGCTGGGGCCAGTGATGAACCTAAGGGCATTCTGGGAGGGGAGTCCACTGTCCATTTTCTACATGTTTTTTTTTTTTGTATTTATGTGACTTACCCACTTTCCCACCACACCATTGCTAGAACTGACATAGTGAAAATGTTATCACAGCTTAATTTTTGTTTTGTCACAAAAAGCATTGGGATTGTCCTTGACATGTTTAATCTAAGAGGGTTTGAAGAATCAGAGTGATAGAGGTGGTTAAAGTTTTCTTGTAGATCTTTTCAGCATCTGAAGTAGGTAGACCTGAACTTTGAAGTAAGGTATCTTGTTCATAAAGGGCCATTGGTGGTAGGGGGATTACAGGAGCTATGTTGTTGATGAATAACGAAAAGAAAATGGGGCCTAAAATGAACATTGTAGTATTCCAGATGTGAAAGTGCCATACTCTGACTGAAGGTCGGTAGTTTGAATAATGAAAGTCCTTTGTGAGAGCTAGTTTTTAAATAACTCTATAGTTTTTTTTTTTCACTCTTGGTATAAACCCCAGGGTTTTGGTATCAACCTCAGCTTGCTTCTAGTCTGTAACACCTATTTTAAGCTTGCATTTTTTCACCCTTCCTGTCTCAATATTGGACCTAATGACTCAGTCAAATAAGCATGCTCTATATATCTATTGTAAATATCTTGAAACATAACTACAACATTACATTGTTTGTTGGAGACTCTTACTAATTGTAAATCAGTGTAATTGTATCCCCTCAGTTTACTGGTTTTATTGCATCACACATTCTTTGTATTTTATTTACTGTCACTTCATTTTTTTGTTATCTTGTGTACTCTGAATGAGTGGTCACATAATCGATCCGAGCCCCAGACTGAAACTGATTAGAATCGATCACTGCTCTACCCCAGTTAATAAATTCAATAAATAAATAAATAAATACCCTGCACAAACTGTGATGTTTAAATGGTTTAAACATTGTATAAACGTTTGGATGTAAACCCCAGGGTGAAACTAAAAATGGTCACCAGGGATCAGTGCTATAACGCAATCACAAAACAAACACGCAAACAAAATAAATAAATATGCTGTTTTCATTTGTTAATAACTTTATGTGATAGTTCATATGATTGTCATTTTTATGTAAAAGGTAGATTTTAAAGTTAAAGGCTTTAATAAATATATTTACTATATGATAAGGTACTAGCAGTGTCTTCAACAGTATAATTCTATTAAAGTAGCAGTATCTGCAATTGCTGAGAGACTGAAAACTCTCTGGGTGGTATTCATTGGCCCATGCTTTATAGATGCACAAAGGGAATCTGTGAATAGCACATCTATGCCTGTATTTAAATGAGTTAAGTATGAACAAGCAGTGCTGGCTTTAGAAGTTCCCTGCCTTTTGAGAAAATGCCAGGTACGGTCTTGCAAATCTGAATTGTCTTAAAGCAACATGAAAAGAGTTTAGTTATGTGCATAAATGTCCTGAGAGTTGCTGACGTTTTCTTTATGTACGTAAAGTCATCCATGCTGCTCTCTGTTTTCAGCATGCAGTAGGGAGCTCTATGCTGGGCATATCTCTTTAGAACTTTCCATGAGAGTTTGCACTGGTTATGGCTCACCACCACTGATCCACAGCTTATCAAGTCATTTTAAAGGTGTGAATTCACTCTAAAAGTGTCCTTATGTGGGTGCCCTATTGGGCTTTTATAAGCTTGGAAAGGGGAAACATAGAATAGTGAGAAAAAAAGGATAAAGCGGATAATGAAAACACAAAAGGAAGACTTTAATAAGGCTGTGCCTAGGTGATGAGAGAAGATGTGTAATATTTTTGTTGGTGGGAATAGACTTCCTATTTTTCTAAATATACATTTTAATGAAGGAAGATGGGGAAATAAGAAAGACAATGTGTATTAGATTAAGGGTTAGGGAAAAGTTAAGGACTTTTTTGACAGAAAACATAAAAGACAGGCAAGATAGTTCAATGCACTATGGTGGGTTGACAATTGAAGGGGTGGGACAGACATGTCAGACAGACACAAAAGGTATGGTGAGAAGGGCTACGTGATTGGTATTGTTCCAGTTCATAAAGTCTCAAATATTTCCCTGCCCTGATAGCCCTGGACAGGGTGGTACAGATGGTGAGGAGATTGAGGCTTCTTGTGGTTAATAAGTCAGAACTGACTGGGACAGCAAGTCTTGCTCCCACTGGAGGTGGCTGTCACATGGCTTCTATTGCCTCTCCATCAGCCTCTCTAATGTAGCTTCAAATACGCCCTCAAGCCCAGGATGATGGCTTGACAGGTTGCCATGGGCTGGGTTGCCTATAGGGGGAACCACAGCTCCCCTCTGTGAAGTAGACCCAGGTTCAAAAGGGAGAGGTGAAGATCATTTCTGAACCTAAGATGGCTGTGGTTAATGTGTCGTATGCACTTCTTGACTTGCAGAAGATATAGTCTAAACGGGAAAGAAAAAGGGAGACAGAGAAAGAGAAACAGGCAGAAAGATGGATGTAGGCAACAAAATGACTCATAAATGTTAAATAGGAAATGCTTTTATTTCACAGAGACAAAAATTGGGGCAGTAACATTTTTATTTATGAATATTAAACTGTCACTAATTAAATATATATTGCAGTCAATAACATCATCAGTAATTATTGACAAATACTGGTTCAGAATCGGGTCTGTTTTTACTTCAAAGGTCTTTATCTTTGTAATACTTTACTTTACCATGATTGAATAACAAAATGAAATTCTGCAATGACATTCCATAACCATTCTGCAAATAGATAGTGTAACAGTAAGCATTAACAAGTACTGGTTCAGGGGCAGGTCTGTTTTCACTTCAAAATCATTCGTCTTTGTAATACTGCATTTATTTTATTATGGCTTATAGGTTCATAGGTTTATAGGCTGGTACTAGGCTATCGGCCCTAGGACCTATACAAGCCTATCCATAACAATTCCCTGGCTATTTCTTCCCACAGTATTTACTTCCCTGGACCCCTGTCTAGCAGGGCGACTGACATGACCCACAGGGTGAATTTCCTTTCACCTACCCAATCATCAAGGTTCCTTTTGAAGAGGCTTAATAGCTATAATAATATTTCTAATAAATCAAATTCCATAAAACTGTCTGCAATTAAGGATAGTGACAGTAAATTGTAACGTATTGGTTCATGCTCAGTTCTGTTTTCTCATTAAAATGATTCATCTTTGTAGTATTGCATTTCCTTTGAAATGAGTGAGTAAGTAAATTAATTTCATAATAAAATTCTGTAAACCTTAGTGAGTCTGTAGTTACTTACCATGTACTATAGTTGTAAGCATGACATCCTGATGGGTTGAAATCTCCCAACAGCAGGTGGATAACTCAGTAGGCAGTGTTATGAACTCACAGACTCAGCATAATGAGGAAATGACATTGCAACGGGGGGGGGGGACCTAGCTCAACACCTTTTTCTTGTGCATAGCCTTTCAAGGTAACAATACCCACTGTTATGGCTGCACACAGGGAAACCAGGCAAATACATCATTCTCAGTTAGCTCCAGAGACACTAAAGACATTTTCTGCTCAGCAGCTAATGTGCAGTGACATAGTTCCATCCCAGGCTACTGAAACTGAGAGTCAGATAGAGATGGTTAGAATGTTACAGGGTATATGTGAGGAAATGCACCAGTACATGGGAACTGTGTAGGCCAGGGACAATATTTTAAATTCTAAAGACTTCTAGGAAGTCTTCTAGGAAGAAGGATTCTAACGACAACCACAAACCATTCTATAGCTATGTCAAGAATCTCAATGGCAACACTCAGATCTGCTCTGAGTTACAGCACAATGGCACTAAATATACAGACCTAACTGATATTGCCAACATCCTGGCAGATAGGTTCAGTGCTAACTTTACCCCCCTCTCACCCCCTAAACAGCTCACCTCTATACCGGAAGAATGCAAAGTTCCTGTAATCACGGCTGCACAGGTAAAAAACACACTCTCCAAAGCCAGGAACACAGCATCCATGGGACCAGACAACATCCCAGGCTGCGTTCTACATGAACTACAGAATGAACTGGCACTCCACCTAAGTACCATGTTCAATCATAGCCTCACCTCAAGCTTTGTGTCTGCTAAATGGCACACAGTGATGGTTATTCCACTCAACAAGGGGGGAGCCACCACGGACCCCAGGAACTACCGCCCCATTAGTCTGATAAGCCTGGTCTGCAAAGCCATGGAACGTATCATCATGGAACTTATAAACAGACATTGGTAATCTTCAAACTCTGGACCCCACCCAGTTCGGGTTTGTAAAAGGCAGATCATGTCTCCTAAACCTGATAGACTTCTTTGAAGCAGTCACCAAAGCCGTAGACAAATGTAAGGTGGTTCACACAGCCTATCTAGATCTTGCCAAGGCTTTTGACACCATCACCCACTCAGGAATTATAAACTCACTAAACTAGGTATAAATCCCTATGTCACAAGATGGGTTGACAACTGTCTCATTGACAGAACCCACACTGTGAAAGTAGCAGACTCCAAATCCGACTTCAGATCAGTTACAAGTGGAGTACCACAGGGTTCAGTCCTGGGTCCTCTCCTGTTTGGTATCTACTTCTCTGAAGTACAGGCTAACACAGAAGGTCTTCAGCTAATGAAGTTCGCAGATGACTGCAAACTAGGAGCCATAATCGAAACTCATAACGATATGGACATCCTACAAAAAGGCCTCACTGAGACAGATGCCTGGTGTCAAAGCCATGGCCTCAAGTTCTGTGCCAAAAAGTGCATTGTCATCCCCTTTGGTAAAAACTCCGTACCCATGAACTACAACATAGGCGATAGTATACTTAACACCGAAAGTGTGATAAGAGACCTTGGGACACAGGTGGACAGTAGTCTCTCCTTTGATAATCACATCGCCACAGTAGTCAGGAAATCCTTCTACATGACACACCTCATCACAAAAGGTTTCTCATCCAGAAAAAAAGAGGTCATTGTTCCTCTCTACTCATCACTCATTAGACCCATTATAGAGTACAATGCCCCTTTTAGTATGTACCTCAAAAGACATCGACAACAACTGGAAAGGCCGCAGAAATACCTCACAAAGAGGATTACTGGCCTCAAACAGATGCCCTATGCAGACCGTCTAAAAAAACTCCAGCTTTACTCTGTTGCAAATTGCCTACTCAGAGGTGATCTCTGCCTAACATACAAAGCTATGTCAAACCCAGAGCTGTTGGCATGCTCCACTTAAAGAAATCCCAATCCCTCAGAGCTACATGCTGTAGGGACCTAAACCTTGTCACCACAATAAACAAAACATGCCGGAGGGATAGATTCCTGTCCCAAAGACTTCCCATACTTTGGAATAAAATACCTATCTATAGCACACAAAGCTCCTCTTTAGCACTCTTCAAGAAAAAATCTTGATGATTGGATGGGAAATAGGAAATTCACCTTGGGGATCACCTCTGTGGCTCTGCTCGACAGTGGCACAGGAAAATAATTTTCTTGGGTGGCAAAAGCCAGGGTACCTTTTTGGCTGGGCTTGTATAGGCCCCAGGGCCGATAGCCTAGTACCTACCTATGAACCTAATAGCATGATGACCTTCATGTGCAGTATGATTCTACAAGTGGCATCCATGTCAGCCTCCATCCACCCATTAGTAAGGACTTACAAAAGACACAGATGGACATAAACAAGGCAGTGTCCACATGTGTGGGGAACAAGCAGGCCATATACCATGTGCATCCCAAGAAAATGCTGTGGGGATTCATATTGTTTCCTCAAAGAAGAAGGCAGCTGGACATCATAAGAATTCTACATTATGTTGTAGGACCTCTCAGTCAAGGTCCAGGTCCTGCAGAACTGTTAGGTCAATATCAAGAGGTTCTCCTGCATCCAGTAGAGCTCATTATCTGAACAAGTCTGCATCAAGCTCACATGCTAACATTTGTTCATGATATTTGAGATCATAACGAATACTGTTTTCAGAGGACATTGTATATGACACACCAAATGTAAGTTAAATTTTAAATATCAGTAATACAGAACTTATTCACCATTAAGTCACTTTGTAAACATGGGGTATATGCCTTCACATGACATGTGCCTCACAGAGCAAATGTTGAATTTATTCCTTTTACCTGAAACAAATGACTAAGACAGCAATAGCAACCAAAAAAATAAAGAACAGCAACAGCAATGATGGAAAACAAAATACATTTCCTTTAACAAGAAAGAGCTACGTCAATAACACTGCAGTGAACTACTCAGAATGTAGCCCTAAAACCTTTTTATAATACCTGCTCCCTTACATTTCATGCAAAGTTTGCCAGCATAACTAGCACTTGTGCCACTGACCACTGAAAACTGTACAAATGAAGATGGCGAGTACAATATATCATATTTTTGTTTACTATATGTTAAGAAATGTACAGTGTAAGTTGACCATGCACAGCCCATGCATAGCCCACAAGGAACATTGCATACATAATGTAATATATTTGTATGGTTTCAGTGCCACATAGTGAATGCCATGGCCCATAGTTGTGGACTAGATGATAGCTCTTTGCTTGAGTAGCCATTCGCCTTGTACAAGTCTACTAGAGGGGTTGCTATGCCACATGCCACTGCCATTGGCTGGTCACCATTGCTATCATCACTAGTGGGATAAACAATAGAGGAAGTATCACTGACACCATTGGTGACTGGCTGTCACAGTTGTACACCAGAATGATGCATAATCAGGTTATACATTATGCAAAAAGCAGTAACAGGCTCATACTGAAGACCCCCCCCCCCCGACACATCCAAGTGACAGAAATGGGATTTTGAGCAGGTAAAATACTGTCCATGTCTGGCACAGGGAGGTGGTAAACCACTACGTAACATCTCCCTGAGCACTATGGACTGGTTCCAGTGAGTAGCATGCATCACCTGGAAAACAAAACACTGAGGGGACACATAAAAAAAAAAACAGGGGCTGACTATTAAGTACTAGCAATGCCACTATATAGATAGAGAAGTAATTATGTTTGACAACATTAGAATGATTTGCAATTACCAATTAAGTAACCATGAGGAATTCTACCATGCATATAGAGGAGATACAGTGAGTTTATGTGACAAATTTGAGTAGCATGGACACTGCCAAGATTTTGGACCAACATGTTGGTAATGCACCCTCATGTGTCACACACTAGCTGGCAGCTGATAGAGTGGTAGGCCTTTCTGTTATGGTACCACTCCCCTGTGATCCAGATGGGGCAACTATAGCAACATGGCATAATCTATCACAAGAAATATATGCAATTTGTCTCACCAAGCACCTCAGAAAGGAGCATCATTCTACAGAAGGCGTATGTTGTACTGGTTTAATCCTGGGGAGACACTGGAAAATAGATATGCTCATCCACATGTCCCCAGTTTATGTGTGGAAAATCCCCATGGAAGTATACTGAGGAATGTATCAACAGGTATCGGAAGATCATCCATTGCCCCAGTTCCCATTGTAAGCCATACAAGTTAACCAAAGTAATTATTATATTCATTTCCACTCTAAACCTGTCCAGTATCTCCTGCTCAGCAGTTAACATGTACTATTCTTTGAATATACTTTCTTCTCCTAGGCAGGCAAGCAGCACTTCATGTACTAGGTTTTGGTGCCACTGAAATGAACAACTAAATGTAAGAAATAGCCAAGCTTGCAGCGAAAGCAAGTTCATAGGTTCATAGGTGTGTACTAGGCTAATGGCCTTGGAGCCTTTACAAGCCTAGTCAATAGAAGTTCCCTAGCATTGTGCTGTCAGACATTAGTTCCCAGTGCCTCTATCAAG
>NC_056730.1:537982508-537987508 GCF_019279795.1 Protopterus annectens | reverse complement strand
CCTTGAGTGACACCAGAAGCTTAGCCAATTGTTGAAATTGATAATTTCTTTTTATACGAGGTATCATTCTTGGTGAGGGCAGGATGCTACTCAGGGTCAGGGTCATACCAGCCTGGGCTACATGATCAGAGAGCTCTTCCATGTCTGTTTTCATGTAGTCCAGGGAGGTATGTCTCAGGTCATTCACACCAACATGAACAATGACAGAGTCATATTTGTACTTGTTCTGGAGTGACCTGAGTGCTTGTGTTATGTGACAGATTCTGGCTCCTGACAGGCAGCTAATGGTATTAGTGCTTGCTATTAGGTCTGAGCAAGTGCTGGGCTGTAGGATGCTTTTTGCGTGCTTAGGTTGAGAGTTAGACTAGTTTCAAGGGAAAAACTGAAGAGGAGACTTAGTGGAGCCAGGAATAATTTAACCCTAGCTAACCGGCACTGCCCGGTGCAAGCATGGTTTTTATAGCAGGGAAATGAAAGAGATAGAAATTAGCCCAAAACTGACAATAAACTACTAACTTCTGGGCTGGAACCACTCCTCCAGAGACAGATATGCTGCTCAAAGCTCCTCTCTATCACAGGTGAACAGAGAAACTTCCTTCTATCCAAGTAAGGTATGGGAAACTCAGAAACTTGTAACACAGCCCTGAATTCAGCACTAGCCTGAAAACTGGACTATACTAGATTAGAAAGGTGAGAAACGAGGATTTTTTTTTTGTTGTTTTTTTGAAAAAATAAGGCAAAAACAGTAAAAAATACACTTAAAACAGCGTCAAACGAATACAAACAATCAGAAAAGGCTATCGCACTTTAGTGTGTAGCCTACAACAGTTAAATTATTTAAACAAAAAACAACTTTTTAAATGTGCAGGCAGTCAAATAAATACAATATGTGAAAAAAACAAGCTTTTGAATCACAGTAAACTCTGGAAAAACAGCGTTTAGGCGGAAAACAGTTAAGTACAGCAAGAAAGTACAGAAAACTGATACTTAATCACTCCAGTCTCTCTTCTAAGCTAGAAGGCTTGTACCAGTTTAAGGCTTTCTAGTGCTTCCCAGTAGGTTAGTTACAGGAAAGATGGGAAACAAGTGCAGATGTGGTCTTTTAAACCAGAAAGTTGAAAGAGACGGGCAAACTGTCCAAATGGTCAATAAACTACAATTTCTGGGCCAAGAACCACACCTCTTGTGGTAGACAGGCTACCTAGTGCTTACCACACCCACTGATAAGCTAGAAGGCTTTCCTCCAACACAGAAAGGCTTGTGGGGCTCAGAAGCTTACCAACAGTCCTGGATATAGCAACTCTGTATCTGGACTAGGCTAGTTACAGGAAAGGTGGGAAACAAGTGCAGGTGCAGCTTTTAAACCAGAAAGTTGAAAGAGAAGGAAAAAAACTGCCCAAATGGGCCCAAAACTATAGAGTGAGGATCAGAGAATATGCTCTTTCTCACACTCTAGTTCAAGCTTTGAGTTGGTATATTTAAATAGCAGGGGTGTGTGAAGAATACATCTTTTTGATTTACGTGTTGGGCTTCCAAATCTTTTTGAGTCAAAAAGTCTATGTTTTAGCATTCAAACTTTTTATAGTGTGTGTGTGTGTGTGTGTGTGTGTGTGTGTGTGTGTGTGTGTGTGTGTGTGTGTGTGTGTGTGTGTGTGTGTGTGTGTGTGTGTGTGAGTGTGTGTGTGTGTGTTTGTTTGCAATTCATGATATTGAATGTTTGATAGAGCCAATATTATTTCTTGCTTGCTTTGCCGAGTTAAGGACTGAAGACTCTTAATGCCGGCTGCTTTGAGTGCAACATACAGTGGAAACTGGGAATTTGTCCTTTATCTATTCTTATGTGATCTTGGAGTCAGTATATATAATTAACAAGTGATCCTTGCATTAAACAGTGTTTTATGCTTCATCTCATTGTTTTGTACTTCTGCCTGTTTAGCTCAATGTTTTTTGTTTGTTTTTCCTCATGTGAGTTTTTGCTTTTTCATTCGGTAATCATATGTAAACACACACACACACACACACACACACACACACACACATGCTATAGGCATCAATGCACTATGTAAATACTAAATATGTAAAAAGCTATACTGCATAACTTACCTGACAAGTATCTCCTATAACTATTGTGAAACAGGAAATATGGAACTGGCAAAATATCATCAAGAATAGCCTGCACTGAAATTCAAACCCATATATATCCAAGATGTATTCATGTGTCTAATGATTAAAACTTTGAGCTAATGAACAGTACCCTCAATGTTGTAACACTGTATGGAAAAATGGAATATGCATATATATCCACCCTATAACATTAGTATGTGCCATGTCAGCATACTGAGTTTATAACTGTCATAATTTTCAAAAATAAACATCAGAAGGTAATTTTCAAATGGGCAAGACAGTAATGGCATTAGTGCATGGCCGTGTGATTCAGTAACAAATATCTATACATGCATGGGTAAACCTACAGCCACAAGACAGAAGCAATTGTAACTGCTTTTTGTTTTAACAAACACCAACACATTTCAGCCATGCTAACCTGTACAGCTTTTACAGTCATGAAAATGATTAGATCAAACATGGATATTACAATATTGTACTTCCATAATGTGGAGCTTACTAAAAGTACTGTGGGATGTTTCTATAAACTTTGCAGATAATGGAGATATTCCTAGTCATCCACAGCCTAAGTGCGGTAGGCATCAGTGAGCCACGACTATGGTAGATATGTAAAAAGTTATACTGTACTTATAAGTTGCCAGACAACCATAGGTCTTCCATAGGTGATGTTCAATATTATCTACATAACCACCAATATTTACAAAATAGCCTGCCATAAGATTTGTACACCACCTAGGAGATCAGCAGCTACTTTGCGTTATTACTTAATCATTTGAGTTAAGTGACCTAACAGTTCATTATTGATTTTACAAGTAGAATATATGTAATGTCAATAAAAGTTACATGTGAAGTCCACATGAATGTGAAGTCATAATCAGAGTTCATTCAGGATGTGTACAGTGGCCCAGTATAGTTGCAGATAACCTCAGAATAAGTTAGTATGCTAACATTAAATACATTTGAATTACTATTATCACTACAGTATCGATTCTTAATCAATATTTTTATATTATGTCTAATTTGTTATAATTATTTAAACTGCATATGTTTTTGTTTTATTTTTGAAGATTGTAAAATTATTGTTCTTAAAATGTTTTGTAATAATTTAAAACTTTTCTCCCTAGGCCTCCTCTGAGAATGGCCTTCTACCCAATCAGACTTTCCTGGTAATCAAATATCAATAAATCAATAAATAATAATAAATAAATAAATACAGATACCCATAAAATACAATTGTATCAGTCTCAGAAACAGATATGCTTAGCAAAATACATTTATTATAATGTTGGTGTTAGGTGTGGATTATGCAACTTACTGCAGGCATCTGATGGCTGGCATTGGACATCTGTCACCCTCAGGTGAAGATCTTCTGTGTCCCTCTGTTGCAGGTCATCATAGTAGTAACAGACCTGCATGCCAGTCCAGTAGATCCCAGTCTCCTATGATGCTCTATTATAATCCAGTTCCAGATACTGATCATCGCAATGTTCATTGGGTGTGCTCTTATCCGCTGCTCATGTCCAGCATTAACAGTGAGCTTCTAGTTGATCTCCTCCTTGGTCCAGTTTGGTATCCAAACATGCTGAAGCCTTCTCTCAGTTCACATTCTTGTAAAGTGGTACAAAATGCCTTGAAAAAATGCTAACTGAGGTCCCACTCATACATAGCAATGGTATGAGCAGTAAATGCATCAATATTACATTTTAAAGTTGGCACATATAAGATGGAGGGCACTTAGCACATGTTACAGGTATTCCCAGTTACTGACACCTATGAGGTAGTTGTGCTGAGCAGCTCCCAGTTATGCTGCGATATTAATTAATGTGCTAAATTTTGTGAATTTACATGGATGTTCACAAATAGGATTCTAAAACATTGAATGTGAATGAACCTCATTAATTATGCATTGCATAAATGGTACTTCAAAGCTGTGTGTGTATAGCTAAAATCTCTTTAAGGTATAGCTGATGTACAAATAGCTTCAAAGGTAAGCTGTCACCTGCTGGCATTGCTGTGGTGTTATAGACTGCTGCTATCACATATCTATGCTATCATTAATCTGTATAAATCAACTTATATGTGTTGTCAGTTTTTTCTTTTTTGGTAATTTGTCTGCATTACAATCTGTCTATGACATAAACAGGGGGTATAATTCAACAATATGCATACAGATGGGGAAATGACCATCAGTGACAAGGGCATTTTCTCCATAAGCAGTTGGATGGATAAAAGGGAAATAGCCCAGTGAACTGTAGATAAGGACAGAATGAAAACCGATCCATAGTCATTTCTGATTAACCTGTAATATCTGTGGTATGGTTACTGAAACCGACAAATACAAAGATTTCTAGAAGTTGTATATTCACTGACTAGTTTATGGATTCTTTGTGATGCTTAGTAATATAGTAATAGTTGCTAGTACATTCAATCTGATAGAAACAACATGAAGATGGCTTTGACTGTTCACTGTTTATAGTTTTGATATGTAGCCATTAGTACATAACAGCTGATGTTTAATATGACGACTATTTTCTTCTTCACTGTTTCTGTAAAACTTCCATTATGTGTGTTGCATACAATATAATGCCAGTTTTGTTATGATGTGTGTCACTAACTGCATTTATATATATATATATATATATATATATATATATATATATATATATATATATATAAAACAAGCATCCAATATTTTTGGGGTACACGTGCTCATTCTGTTTGGATGGGCACATAATTATGGTTGTACCTTACTTGTTGTGATATCTGCTGCCATGAGTTCATATGACCTCTACAAATTTTTAATGGGTTGATATATGTATAAAATATTCAGACATTGTTTTCATATTTTGTTTACCCATATATAACAGCAATATATA
>NC_056730.1:537890008-537980008 GCF_019279795.1 Protopterus annectens | reverse complement strand
ACTGCTTGGTTATTTGAGTGCATATTGTGTCAGCAGCTATGTTTTAAGGATATTTTATGGATATACATAGCTCTTATATGAAGTGGCAACAGTGCACAAAAACAAACAATTTTAGCTAGTGCAGTTTTTAAAGTGTTGGATTACTTTAGTAATCTTTGTTTTAGTGCAACCACCACGCTGCTGGATGCAGATTACCAGGTTTTACTTCTCATTTGGAGTACAGAGTGTTTCATTCAGAGATTAACCTCACTAATTTGTATAGTAGAAGCCAGTCGTATAACATAAAACTCTGAGGAACCCCTACTTAGTGGATAATTTTGCTTTTTATCCTGATTCTATGACTCTTTTTTTTTTTCCGGCTATCCATTTTTCTTTGACTGTGAAATTTAGCTGTCCTTTTTTGTCTGACTGCAGTATTTCAAATGTGTAGTACTTGTTTACAGTTAAGGCCTGAAGATGTATTTCTCTTGAGTTGTAACAAAAGAAAAGAAATTTCATTGTGCAGTAAAGCAGATCAAGAATAGAAATGGTTACATTGTGCTTTACATTTGTCCAGACAGAGAAAATGAATGTTTACTTTGTACATGTACTGTGTGTCTTTGTGTGGGGTGCACTTAGGTGTGAGTGCATTTAAATGGGATGAATGCTATTAGTGAAACTACTGTTTTTTCAGATAGCAGTTCAGGTGCAGTGTTTGGTTAAAATGGAATTGTTTGACTGTTATTGTTGTCTTCTGAGTTTGTAAATGGTGGCATAGGGGAACTTTGCTCTGTACATGTACTGTGTGTCTTTGTGTGGGGTGCACTTAGGTGTGAGTGCATTTAAATGGGATATATGCTATTAGTGAAACTACTGTTTTTTCAGATAGCAGTTCAGGTGCAGTGTTTGGTTGAAATGAAATTGTTTGACTGTTATTTCGAGAAACGATAAAATTCCTATAATGAAGAAGTGAACATAAGTGAGTTGGATCTAGATCAGGTAGTGAATGTATCTATTCAAACTGAATTCAACTCAGCATGTATTATGAGTTTTTCATCTAACTATTTGGATATAAAAGAAACAATTTTTAAAAATTGGTCCTTACTAAATGATGAAATGGATCTAAGTACCACTTTTAATTTTATACCAAAGGTGATCTGGAGAAAGCGTATTAGTTACAGAGAATTTTTTCAAAGAAAAAAAAAATGTATAAATAGAAATATAGGTATGAAACAATGTGGTTGCTGTCCCTATTGCTATATAATAGATGAAGGTATTAATACAGTCATCAACTCCTACACGATTCGGTTAAGGACAGTTTTAACTGTAATACAAAAGGAGTAGTTTATGTTGCAAAATGCCAAGCATATCCCTCATTTTATATAGGTAAAACAGATAGAAGATTAAGGGACAGAATATCTGAACACCTAAGAAGTATAACACATAAAAGGGAGGACAATGCTTTGGCAATGCATATCATAATGCATCCACAACATAAATTTAAATTTAAGATAATTCAGCAAATCCAACAAGATGATAGAGGTGGGCCATTTACCCTACTATTGGAGAAAATGGAATTGATTTGGCAACTTAGACTGAATGCCTTTGTGAACCCAGGTTTAAATGATAAACATTCTATAATGTGCCTGTTGAGGTTGAGAAGTTTAGAAAGATAGATTATAATATATAAAGGGATTTCCAACAATAATAAAATAATAAAATAATAAAATATAATCTTCAATATTATTATTAACAATTGAAGATATAAATAGTCCTTTATATAAATATTCAATATATATATATATATATATATATATATATATATATATATATATATCGACATAAAGTGTTTTTTATTGTAATGTGTTATAAAGCATTGAATGGTTAATAATTGATGAATTGTTAATATAGAACTTTCGAGCATTCTATAATTTTCATTGAAATACAAGTTCAGATTGTGCACATACAAACATTCAAAGGCACAACTGGTATATATTTTATTGTATACTACAATTGTTTTATATTTCATATATTTGATCATTTATTATTTAATATTTTACATCTCACATTTTATAAAATTTATATAACACACGACATATTTACACATTTTTTTATATCGTGTATTAAGTGAGGTGGAGGTTGTGTTGGTGGGGGTGTGAGTCCCTTGTGGTGTTTGTTTGTATGTATGTATGTGTGTGTGTGTGTGTGTGTGTATGGGTATGCATGTGTTTGTGAGGGTGGGTGTGTGGGGGTGTGGAAGTGTATGTGTGTATGTGTATATATAATAGAAAAATATGTAGTATGTCCATACAACATATCTTTGAATTTTAATAATCTTAACATTTTTAATATTTTTAATAAAAATTTTAATAAAAATTCAATAGATATAGTACATGTTTTGATATGTATAAACATATACAGATCTATATATGCATATTTGCACATATTTATTCAAATATTCATTAAATATTCATTTAATTAATTTTCCGTATATTCGACATCTTCAGAATATCGGAAATATTAAATCATTGGGCATTTGAATGTTGGTCATGTGAGATAAATATTTATAAATATATATATTTCATACAATTTCCCCTATTGAGATATAATATAATAATAATAATAATAATATGTATATGTGTATATAATCATATACACATGCATATACATATTTTTAATATATATAAAGCGATCTTTAAAGTTGTTAGTATTTTTCTGTTTGTCTTTTTGTTAACATATATATGTTCATATATGTCTTTAAGAAGATAAGCGTCAATTAAGAATTTTGCGCGTTTTTTATAAACAATGTATAAATACTACACTTTGAAATTTTCTAACTGTGTCATTTTTCTGAAGAAGTCCTGTATGAAAACAGGATGAAAAACGTAACTTTTATTGTTAAGCGTTTAAATTAAAGTTTTTTTAGAACGTTCCTCTGCAGTCCGGCCGTGATTCTTGTTTTTTCATTTGTTTGACTGTTATTGTTTTCTTCTGAGTTTGTAAGTGGTGACATAGGGGGAATTTGCTCCTCATCACTTTGCATGTCTAGGGTGTTTTAGCCCTCATAGGCAAGTAAGCAAATCATAGTTGGAACTTGAATTTTCAATTGTTCTGCTAAGCGTTATCTTGATCTGTGATACTAATATACAGTAGAATAGTAAATTGATTGTAGTATTTATTTATTTAACATGTTACTTGGGTCTGTGAGTTGTCTTGATATTGTTTTAATGGAGCTTTGCTCCCCATGCTTTGTCTGAAAATGGTTGTCATTACCCAGTTCTCAATAAATACTTTTTAAATATGTTTTACAAAAAAGACCTGTAGTGCACAAGTCCTTAAAAATAAATTCACAGTGTGTGCTTAATTTGTGGTGGCATTGGAGTATACTTAGCTGTTGATTTTTTCCTGCCATATTAACCTACAGATATATCACTGCTAGACATTAGCTTTGCAGCTGCACATGCAGACAGAGCAGGCATGGTTGTCCCTCTTGTTTATATGATACAGCACTTTGCAGCATATCTGTGATGTATGATACTCAAGTTGCCCTGTTGCATACACAGGTAGATCTGCTCGATATATGCACCATTTGTCACATAAGTGTATCTATATCCTGTTAGTGTGAGCCACATTTGTTTTGTGCCTCTGTCTGCAGTCATGACTGTGGAACATACCCACATGTTGACATTTGTGTGCCTTGTTATACTACAGAATCTGCATTACAACAAATTATACACTCCCCAAACAGGGTGAATGTCCTTGGTAAAATACGCGCTCTAGTGAGCTAAACCTCACCACAACAATAAATAGAACATGTGGAGGGATAGATTCCTGTCACAGAAACTCCCCATGCTTTGGAACAACATTCCTAAATACATTAGTCAGAGCCCCTCACTAACACTCTTCAAGAGAAACCTTGACGAGTGGATGGGTAACAGAAAATACGCCCCTGGGATCACTTCATTAGCTCTGCTTGATAGAGGCTCGGTTAATTAATCAATGGGGCGGCAAAAGCCGACACACTCTGGCTAGGCTTATAAATGCCCTCGGGCAGATAGCCTAGTACCTACCTATGAACCTATGAACCTATAAGACATTGCATCTGTCTACTACATATCACTATTGATAATCCTATCTGTGCCCTTCATGACTACTGTGTTATTCTTCACCTGACTAGGACACTGGCAATCTGCACATCAGCTTCTGCCATCTAGTATATGTTTAGATTATCTCCTGTGTGTTATACCTGTGTCAAAAAGCTGCATGATGCCTGTTATGTGCTTAATGATGATGTTTTTTTGACTATGTTTCCATATGACAGTTTCATTTCAACCCTCATCTCTGGCGGAAGTGTCACAAGAGGACATGGCTGTTTATATCTTACCATTCATTTACACAACTGACTACCCCTCTCAGCCATTCTAATATGCTCCCTCATCTGACACTCTAAGTTATGCTGTCCTGCTTATGACTCAGATGACTTGATAATGATTAGAGGTTATGTCACTGGAGGATCTGGATGGTGAATGGCTGGAGGGAGCAGCCAATGTTTGCTCAGCCATCCTGGAGATATGGAGGTTGTCCTATTCACTGCAATGCTTCATTAGCAGATAAAATGGAAATAGAGAAATACAGAGAGCGAGAGAGATAGGTGGAAGCTCTGCCACACTGTAGGGGGAGGGGCATGTACATTCACCAAGGAGCCCTTGCATGGAGACCTTCATAAGGTGTTGGGCAGAATATGCAGGCTCTGTTGCCAGCTGCCAGAGAAACACATTAGGCCATAAAATGGAAATATCCCTCATGGCTGTATGGATAATGGCCATGCCATGAATGACTCCTAACCCACTAATGCAGAAAAAATAGTCATAGTGGCAGTGAATAAATGAAAAGCAGGCATGATGGAAACAAAAATAACTATACAAAAACCCTCTGTATACATTAAGTGAAATGCTTCTCTCAGCCAAAATTTAGGTTATAAGATAACACTGTATAGAAGTTACATAGGATGCCAGAGAAACTCCTACAAAATGCATATGATCCAGTGTTATATACACTAATCCTAGTAATAATGTACAAAGCCTCATTTATAATGTAAGATGAATGCATCATTTATTTTGAAATGTACTATTTATTTTAGATTTTCCATGCTTCTACAGCTGAAAGAACACTTTATATAGATATGAGCACGCACTGATAAAGCAGTGTGATAAAACATGTATCTGCTATCAGAATATATGCATTTTTATCACTACTCTGTGTATGTGGTTAAGACTCTAGCATCACATTATGCATGCAATCAACCACATTAACACAAAGAAAATAAAAATAAAGCTCAACATTCTGTTAAAAATATCCATGAACTCACACAAAAGTACCACAAAACTTACAACATAATGAAATGAGATAAACTTAAATAAAAGTAAAATAAAATAAAACTTCACCTACAAGCAGCCAAGTGTAAAATTTCTCCACCAACAAATCTCAAAATCTACACTAAATAAAAATAAAATAACTAAAATGCATACTAAGAGCTATTAATATAACCTTCACTACATAGTATACCTGTATCAGAAATTATCAGAAACAGTTAAACAAAAATGTAGGCACTTCAGATCTATAGCACAGAACTACATTTGAGACAGTCCATACATTTAAACCTTTTAAATCTATATAAAGTCCTTTTCCACAAACTATGCAATTATCACATCATTAAAATTAAATATGAACAGTAACCCCCCAAAAATACAAAAACAGATAAATAGAATAATTTGGCATATGTCATGTGCTAAATGAAACACAATGCATTACATATTTAAGGAATGGATGTTGTAATGAATGGAAACATTGAAAATGGTTCAGTGCTAACTTTACTCCCCTCTCACCCCCTAAAGGGCATATATCTATACAGGAAGAATGCAGAGTCCCTGTAATCACAACTACGCAGGTAAAAGCTGCACTCTCTAAAGCCAAAAACACAGCATCCATGGGACTGGACAACATCCCAGGCTGCGTTTTGCACAAACTTCAGAATGAACTAGCTCCCCACTTAAGCACCATGTTCAATAATTGCCTTGCATCAGGCTTTGTGCCCCCTGAATGGCACACAGCAACAATTATGTAATGATTTTTATTTTAGATATTTTGTTTTCACACACCTTTTTTCCTTTTTCTTTCTTTCCCTACCATGTTCTTGTTGTTGTCCTCTCCTTCTCTTATTCCCTTATAGTTTCTTCTTTATCCTTTTCTCTTCCCTTCCTTCCCGTTTCCTTCCTTTCCCTTCCCCCCCCCCTTTTTTCGCTCACTATCCCTACCTCCCCCCCCCCTTTTTTCAGATCTTTCTCAGCAGCACTCTCAGTAAACTGTGCGGTGTGATGTTATCTATTGTAAGTAAGAATGCCATATGATTTAATTATATACTAGGGTTTTAGTTTTTTATTTAATAGAATTCTATCTAACAGTTCTAAAAATATTTTTTTGATTAGATTTGATTCTTGGTTATGTATATCTCCATGTATTATGTTTATACCATATAAAAACTTGTGCCTGATGTCAAGCCAGCATAGCGTTGCTATTAGTAACAAGAGTATACATACTTTTAATTTGCATAATTAATTGAGTTTTTGCCGCCGATTTGGCTCGTTAAGCAGGGAGTGTTATGTATATATACTGATGCATTTTTAAAATTGTTATAACCTGAAGAAGCGCACTTGTTAGTGCGTGAAAGCGCTTGTTTTTATCAAATAAAACAGTTTTCTTTATCATCGTGGTGGTTCCGGTAATTTGTTGGAATTTTCCACAAACTATGCAATTATCACATCATTAAAATTAAATATGAACAGTAACCCCCCAAAAATACAAAAACAGATAAATAGAATAATTTGGCATATGTCATGTGCTAAATGAAACACAATGCATTACATATTTAAGGAATGGATGTTGTAATGAATGGAAACATTGAAAATGGTTCAGTGCTAACTTTACTCCCCTCTCACCCCCTAAAGGGCATATATCTATACAGGAAGAATGCAGAGTCCCTGTAATCACAACTACGCAGGTAAAAGCTGCACTCTCTAAAGCCAAAAACACAGCATCCATGGGACTGGACAACATCCCAGGCTGCGTTTTGCACAAACTTCAGAATGAACTAGCTCCCCACTTAAGCACCATGTTCAATAATTGCCTTGCATCAGGCTTTGTGCCCCCTGAATGGCACACAGCAACAATTATCCCACTCCACAAAGGGGGAGCCACCACTGATCTTGGGAACTATCGACCTATTAGCCTGATGAGCCTGGACTGCAAGGCCATGGAACGTATCATCATGGAACTCATAAACAAAGACATTGTAACCTCCAAACTCTGGATCCCACCCAGTTCAGGTTTGTGAAAGGCAGATCATGCCTCCTGATCCTGATCGACTTCTTTGAGGCAGTCACCAAAGCCATGGATGAGGGTAAGGTGGTTCACACAGCCTATCTTGACCTCGCCAAGGCTTTCAACACCATCCCCCATTCTGGAATTATAGCTAAACTCACTAAACTAGGTATAAATCCCTACATCACAAGATGGGTTGCCAACTGGCTCACTGACAGAACCCACACTGTAAAAGTTGCAGACTCCAAATTTGACCTCAAAGCAGTGACAAGTGGAGTACTACAGGGTTCCATCCTGGGACCTCTCCTGTTTGGTATCTACTTCTCTGAAGTACAGGCTAACATAGAAGGCCTCTGGGTAATGAAGTTCACAGATGACTGAAAACTAGGAGCCATAGTTAAGTCCCCAAATGATGTGAACATCCTACAGAAGGGCCTCACTGAAACAGATGCCTGGTGTCAGAGCCATGGCCTCAAGCTCAGTGCCAAAAATGCAGTGTCATGGCCTTTGGTAAAAACTCTGTACCCATGAACTACCACATAGGCAGCAATCTACTTAACACTGAATGCGTGATAAGAGACCTTGGGATCCAGGTGGACAGTAGTCTCTCCTTTGATAGTCACATCGCCACTGTAGTCAGGAAATCCTTCTACCTGGCCCACCTCATCATAAAAGGGTTCTCATCCAGGAAAAAAGAGGTCATTGTTCCCCTCTACTCATCACTCCTTAGACCGATTATAGAGTACAACACCCCTTTTGGAATGTACCTCACAAGACATCTGCAGCAGCTGGAAAGGCCACAGAAATACCTCACAAAGAGGATTACTGGCAGGATTACTGGCCTCAAACAAATGCCCTACACTGACCGCCTCAAAAAACTCCAGCTTTACTCTGTAGCATATCGCCTACTCTGAGGTGATCTCTGCCTAACATATAAAGCTATGTCAAACCCAGAGCTGTTGGACATGCTACACCTAAAGAAATCCCAATCCCTCTGAGCTACATGTTCTAAGGACGTAAACCTTGTCACCACAATAAACAGGACACACTGGAGGGATAGATTCCTGTCCCAGAGACTTCCTATACTCTGGAACATGCTACCCATCTATGTCAAGCAAAGTGTTTCATTAGCACTCTTCAAAAAAATCTTGATGAGTGGATGGGAAATAGGAAATACACCCCAGGGATCACTTCTGTGTCTCTGCTGGACAGTGGCAGAGGAAAATAACTTTCTTGGGTGGCGTAAGCTATGGAACCTTGCTGGCTAGGCTTACGTAGGCCCTTGGGCCGATAGCCTAGTACCTACCTATGAACCTATGAACCTATGAAAAGGTATGAGTCACAATGTTCATTTTTCTTATAGTGCAAGATATTTCACTTATTGCACAAACTAGACCATTATGCATTTTGTCAATTTGCTTTTAGGTTTGAATACCTGATTCTCATTGATTTCAGTGGATTGTAGTACCCATATAAATTGTGCACTAGATTCTGAAGGTTTTTATGAAATCTGGACAATGTATGATTTTCTGTTCTTGTTCTGAAATATATTTACTATGTTGTAAATAATGTAATCTAATTTCTGATTCATTTTGCCAATGTAGTTGGGGCCACCTTAGAATTTCTAAGTTTTTATTTATTTATAAGAAAGTCTGACTAGGACAGAGCCTATTTTCAATGAAGGCCCAGGGAGAAATGCTCCAGACGCATGTCTTTGGAATGTGGGAGGAAACTGGAGTACCCGGAGGTAATCCATGCGAACACAGGGAGGACATACAGACTATACACAGAAGTCACCCCAGCTGAGAAATGAACCGGAGAACCTCTTGCTGTGAGGCAACAATAATTGCTACACCACTGCACCACTTAGCAGTTTTGTAATTCAGTTATCTATTTCAGTTTGCAAACTTGAAGTATAGCATAGAACAGTCAATACAGTCACTGTTCATTTTGGGAAAAAGGGTCAGGGAGATAAGGGTAGTATTCATATTCTGGGACTTCTTGGTTACGTAGTACTTATCTGCAAAGAGTGCCACTTCATGTATATGCAAATAAGCTAAGAACAGGTTATTTGCATTGAATAAGGAAAAGTGAAGGCATTTTGAAAAATATGCCTACTTACAGAAAAGTATTAATTATTTAAAATTAAAAGTTAAGTACATGCGAAGTACTTTGTGAAAGCCATAGGCTTTGCATCACTTAGTATCTTTTCGGAAATTGCAGACAGATGCAACTATGTACAGTTAAACTTGAAAGACCTAAGACAAGTGGTGGACAATGCAGTTTTTTTATTTATATTTTTAAAAATAAAGGGGTTTAAAATGTTTCATATGGGATATCCTTATGTGGATACCACTGTTGGTTATTTTAAAGAATGGAAAGATATGAAAGACTGAAAAAGGAGAAAGACAACAAAGAAGGAGACACAGCAAGAACACATTAAGAGAATGTCAGAGAGGAGGAGCACTATGTTTTTGGTGGGATATAGACATCCCCACTTTTTCAAATATTTTTATATAAGAGAGCAGTGTGGATGGGAAATAGGTACAAGGGTGTAAGAGAAAAGATAAGGGAAGAAGGGGTGAGGGGGAATGACATCAGCAGGAGTCCAAGTTCACAGAGTCTCATATGTTTCCACTGCCAGGTAGTGGTGCAGTAGAGGACCCTGATGTTGAGGGGGTAGGGGGCCTGTGGTGATGGAGTGTCTGGCATCAACTGGGACAGTGTGCTTGGAACATGCAGAAGACAGAAACTTCATCTGGCTGAAGCTATCTGCCTGAACTGCTTCAGCATGTCATCAACCAAAACCTGAAGCCCCTGTTCAGTGAGACTTAAGGGTGCCTGCAGGATCAATGCCACTGCCCTGAACTTGCACATACATTCCTGGATGGGCATAGGGTGAATGCTGCCTAACTTGTGAGGTACATACCTTGTCTGCGCCTGTGGATTTTGTTTATTTTTTAAACCCATGTTTAATGCAACCAAAAACTTACAATAATTGCTATATAACTCTGGCCTTACCACCACTACCTCATCAACCCATTCTGCCAGCTGGTCTGGCCTAAGCATCTGTAGGTCATTGTACGTGTGGCATCCCTATTATCTGGAGTGGGTATCCCTGTCAAGAATGACAGGTCCTCACCCAGCTCCTACCACATAGCAATGTTTTTCCATTCATAACCATGGGTGAATATATGGATCTTACTCAGGTATGACTCGCTAAGGAGGTACACCATAATTCTGGTCTCCTTATCTGATCATCTTGGAGGATAGCCTCATGCCTTCACAGGTGCTGCCACATTCACTGTGCCAGAATCACATTAAGAAAGCATGGGCAGAGCTGTGCAACACAGGTTTAGAAACACTCCATCTGGGGTGTGACATCACTTTAATCCAATCAAGTTAACCAGCAGGAACACTAGAGCAGGCTTATAGGTTCATAGGTTCATAGGTTCATAGGTTGGTACTAGGCTATCAGCCTTAAGGCCTATACAAGCCTAGCCATAACAATTCCCTGGCTATTTCTTCCCACACTATTTACTTCCCTGGACCTCTGTCTAGCAGGGCGACTGACGTGATCCCCGGGGTGAATTTCCTTTCTCCCATCCAATCATCAAGGTTCCTTTTGAAGTGGGCCAAAGAGGCACTCTGCTTGACATGTATGGGCAATATATTCCAGAGTCTGGGGAGTCTCTGGGTCAGGAACCTATCCCTCCAGCATGTTTTGTTTATTGTGATGACAAGGTTTAGATCCCTGGAGCATGTGGCTCTGAGGGACTGGGATTTCTTTAAGTGTTGCATGTCCAACAGCTCTGGGTTTGACATGGCCTTGCATGTTAAGCAGAGATCGCCTCTGAATAGATGATATGCAACAGAGTATAGCTGGAGTTTTTTAAGGCGGTCAGCGTAGGGCATCTGCTTTAGGCCTGTAATTCTTTTAGTGAGGTATTTCTGCAGCCTTTCCAGTTGCTGCAGATATCTTGAGAGGTACATACCAAATGGGGTGTTGTATTCTATAATGGGTCTAAAGAGGGATGAGTACAGTGGGACAATGACCTCCTTTTTTCTGGATGCAAAGCCCTTAGTGATGAGGTATGCCACATAGAAGGATTTCCTGACTGTTGTGGCGATGTGGTTATCGAAGGTGAGACCACTGTCCACCTGTGTCCCTAAGTCTCTTATCACACTTTCGGTGTTTAGTGTACTGCCACCTATATGGTAATTCAGGGGTACATGATTTTTCCCAAAGGGGATAACTATACATTTCTTGGCATTGAGCTTGAGACGATGGCTCTGGCACCAAGCATCTGTTTCTGTACGTCCCTTTTGTAGAGTATCCACATGATTTGGGGATTCAGCAATGGCTCCCAGCTTGCAGTCATCTGCGAACTTTGTTAGCTCGAGTCCCTTAGTGTTGGCCTGTACTTCAAAGAAGTAGATGCCAAACAAGAGCGGTCCCAGGACTGAACCCTGAGGTACTCCACTTGTCACTTGTCTGGAGCTGGATTTGGAGTTGGCTACTTTTACAGTGTGGGTTCTATCAGTAAGCCAGTTAGCAACCTATTGGGTGATGTAGGGATTAATGCCCAGCTTAGTAAGTTTATCTATGATTCCAGAGTGGGGGATGGTGTCAAAGGTCTTGGAAAGGTCTAGATAGGCTGTGTGAACCACCTTCCCCTTGTCCATGGCTCTGGAGACTGATTCAAAAAAGTCAATCAGGTTCAGGAGATAAGATCGGCCCTTCACAAACCCAAACTGGGTGGGGTCCAGTGTTTGAAGGTTGCCAATGTCTTTGTTTATAAGTTCCATGATAATACGCTCCATGGCCTTGCAGATAAGGCTCATCAGACTGATGGGACAGTAGTTTCCAGGATCCAAGGTGGATCCCCCCTTGTGGAGTGGGATAACTGTAGCTCTGTGCCACTCAGTGGGCACGAAACCTGACGTGAGGCTATGATTAAACATGACACTTAAGTGACGTGCCAGTTCATATTGTAGTCCATGCAGTACACAGCCCAGAATGTCATCTGGTCCCATGGATGCTGTATTCTTAGCTTTGGAGAGTGTGTTTTTTTACCTGTGTGGCCGTTATTACTGGAATTTGTCAGTCTTCCGATATTGAGATGGGCCATTTAGAAGGTGAGAGGGGGGTGAAGTTGGCACTGAATCGATCTGCCAGGATATTGGCAATATCCTTGGGATCAGTATATTTAATGCCATTCTGTTTTAGCTCAGAGCAGATCTGAGCATTGACATTTAGATTCTTGACATAGTTATAGAATGCCTTGTGGTTGTCTTTGGAATCTTTGGAAATTTTATTTTCGTAACTAGCTTTGGAGGATTTTATGAGGAATCTCAGTTTCTTACTGAGGCTGGTAAGGGAGTTTTTTGCATCCTGGGATTTTCCTCTTTTCTGCAACAGTTTCTTCCTTTTGTTGTAAAGTTTGTTTATGGCAGGGGACCACCAGATTGGCTTCCTTTTTTTGGATGAGAGCATCTTGGTTCTATTTGGGATGACACGATTCATGCATGAGTGGATGTGCTCATACAGTGCCTTAGTGTAGGATTCAGCAGTTGAACTTTCAGTTCCCGTCTGCATGGGTGTCATGAGGTTTGTCACATCTGACTTGAGTAGCATGAAGTTGGCTTTGGAATTTTTTTTTAAGGAGGTTTTCTTACTGGGGGTGGGGGTGGGATGTGGATGTTAAGGGTGATTAGCTTATGGTCAGACCTGACTAACGAGTGGGTGACCATAGGTGTGGAGCATCGATTTCCCATGTTGGTAACGACCAGGTCTAGGATATTGGAGCCCCTGGCGGGACTATGGATTAGTTGGACCAGGGCGTTGGAATTTATGAATTCCAAGAACTGTTGGCACTTTTATTATTTACAGGTTTAGTTTTTCCAAAAATTCTTTGTCACCTGCACATTTTATTAAAGGGATGCAGTCATGTATCATTTATTTGGTAGATAAAAACAGTATGCAATCATCATTTTGGTTATATTACTTATAATTGTTGGGCGTTACCTTAGCTACCTTCCTTGGTGTATTATACCTAAATGTAATTTATTAATGCAGTAGAGCAGAAGCATTTTTTGGCGGGGGGGGGTTGCAGTAATAAATATTCCTTTGTGTGTGTGAGTACCAACTTTTATTAAATGTTGAGTGGTTTGAGGTGAGGAAGTGTGATCAATGATGTTATATGTGCAGGGATTATACTTCATAGCTGTGCAAACTCTGTCATATATAAATCAATTTTGGTTTTTATTTTTCAAAATATATTCAGTTTTGAGGATATCTGAGGCTATCTACACATTCCTGCAGCATGCTGGGGACAGCTAAGGACTGCTGCCAACTCTGTCACTGTCTGAGCCAGTGTAATTTCAGGCCCATCTTAAGTCAACAGTCCATATCTTGTGATGGTGAACACATAATAGGTGTTATTGATGAAGGGGCAATGAATAGAGGAGAAAAAGTAAAAATACCTTCTCCTTTATTATGACATTTAATAAAGACAGTTTAGCTGTGGTAAAAATTGTCAATAAAAACTGGTCTCGCCTTAATTTGGATTATATGACTGTAGATAAATTAGGCACTAAGCTATTTACTGTGTTTAAAAAGGACAGATCTTTTAAAAATCTACTTGAAAATAATAGGGTAGGAAAGGAACATAAAAATAGGCCCTCTTGAAACTTTAAATTTGAGATGTGCAAGCAGTGCCCCAATGTTATTGAAACAGGGGTAAAATTTAGACTGGGTGACTATAAGGTTAATATACATGGGGCAGGATTCACAAAGGCTTGCACGGAGTCTAAGAGTAGTGTAAGACTCCATGCAGCCCTCGCGATCCAGGAACAGCCCGAAATTCTGTGTAAGAGACCAGCTAAAACGTCTCTTACACGAAGTGGGCGTGTATATGCTAATCACCTCACTTGCAGCTGAAAGGCATGCAAATGAGGTAGATTAGCGATCCACAAAGCCCAAACCAGCCCGTGTAAGAGCCGTTTTAGCTGCAGAAATGTACTCAGTTAACAACTGAGTACATTTCTGCAAATAACACAATGGAGCCATGTCAGCTCCAAATAAAGGGTGCATATGTGTCAGGCAGCATGCCAATGGCCAAATATGTGGCCATTGGCAAGGTACACTGATGCAAATATGAGAAATAAATATTAAACGCAGCGCAGCCCCGCGCAAATGGGCTGCGCTATATAAAACATAAAAATGAAGGTTATAAACCCACAAATGTGGGTTTTATGCAATACATGGATTTACAATGCAGGGACCAGCAGACCAAAAACAACATGGCCACCGTTTAGTGGTTGCCAAGGGGGGAAGCTGAGTCTAAGACATGTAACTAAGCATTAGTAGGCAATCTGATGTAAATGAGTGTTAGGATACTGAATTCCACTGTCACATAGCAAATGAGCACATTCTGAGTAGTGTAAGAGTTACATAAGGGGAGGAACAGAGTAGGAGATAGGTGACATCACAGGGGGGAATGGCAGAAAGAAATGCAGTTCATTGGAGGTCAGTGTTACATGATAGATGTCAGACACATATCATGGAAAGAGGAGTGCCACAAGATAAGCATGGGAAAGTCAAGAAATGGAAGGTGTACACTGTTGCTTACACCAAAGTTTCTTGCTGGGTGTGCATGCACACGTGTGCGTGCCATGAGGCGCGAGTAGGGCAGTGTGCACGCGTGTAAGGCAGACTGAGCATGTGGGAGCCTGTTGGCAGACTTGTAAGACTGTTTGCACTGGTGTGCGTGCGTTTTAACCCGAATAAGAAGATTCTAAACTGTGTAAGCCTGTGTGCGTGCGTGTAAGCCACTGCGAGCGTGTTTCTGCTGGTATGTGCGTTGCTCCCCACTGAGGAAACAGAAAACAAAAAGGAAGCAACAGAATTAGTAGGAAGCTAGCAGGGAATACTGCTGGAGCTAGCAGGTGAAAACAATTAGAAGCAGGCAATTACACAGGCAGAATAGTAGCCCAGCCAAGCACTTAAAACTCTGCAAACAGCAGTGCAGGATGTTTCTCTCAAGAGACACTGCAAGACAGGAGTAAGCTATTAGATGTGAAAACTGAAAAAGCTGAACTCAGAGCAGAAATGCTAGGGGCTGCCATAGCTGTCATAAGGAGACATAGGCTACTTGATGAGGGTGGTGACAATGCAAATAGTGCCAGACAACCCACAGTGAGGAGACGGAGAATAGTGTACAGGCCCAGGGTCACCTACCACGGGTTACATGAGCTGGAGATAGTGGAGCGCTATAGAGTGGACAGAGACCTCCTGCAGCAAATTGTTGAGCTGTGCAGGCCACGCCTCACACACAGAACCAACAGAGGGGAACCCATCCCAGTGGAAACCAAGGTATGTGTTGGCCTAAGAATACTAGCAACAGGTACCTTCCAGAGACCAACTGGTGATATGATGGGGATATCACAGGCATCAGCCTCCAGGGTACTGTACCAGTTCCTGGATGCCATGTCAGCACATGTTGGTGATCATGTATATTTCCCCAATGCCCGTGTGGTATTAGCCAGCAATATGCGTCTCTTCCAGCAAATAGCGGAATACTCTGAGGTAGTGAGTGCAATAGACTGCATGCACATACGCATCAAAGCACCAGCTGGTGAGCGGGGTAGGGCCTACATAAACCGCAAGGGCTTCCCCTCCATCAAATGCCAGGTCATGTGTGATGCCCAGGGCATAATAATGAATGGGTGTGCTGGCTGACCTGGGAGCTACCATGATTCCCATATCTGGCATTTGACGCAGCTGTACCAGACATTTGCCAATGGGGACATCCCACATGGACACCTAGTGGGGGATGCAGGTTATGCACTGGAGCCGTGGCTGATGACACCCATCAGAAACGCACACACACCTGAACAGGAACGCCATAATGAGGCACATGCACAAACACGTAATGTAATAGAGCATGTGTTTGGGCTGTTCAAGTCACTGTTCCAGTGCCTGGACACATCTGGTGGAGCCTTGCAGTACTCACCAACTACATGTACCCAAATTGTCATGGTATGTGCTATGCTACATAATATGATCTTGCGAAAACAGCTGCAGCAGGACCAGCATAGGGCCAGGCCAAACAGCCCCCCACCATTGCCAAGGCCATCACAGGCAGAGCGTGACTCAGAGGAGGAACAACCTGAGCCTGCCCCAGTAGGTAGAAGGAGGCGTGCCCAGTATACCCTGGCCTTAGCAAAGAGGCAATGCATAGCACATACACTGGCTCAGTAGGAACCCTGGGTATGATACCCCTCTCTGACTCACTCATATAATAACAGGGATGCTTAAAATGACATAACCTGCTCTCAAACATGTACAGGGAGTGTAGTATGTGCATCCAACAGAGGCAGCCCTGCAGCACCACCTGAGGCATGAATGCCATGTGTTAAGCAATGTAACACCATGTAGTATATGCAAACTTGATGACCCTGACTAACATCCTACCCTCACCAAGCATGATGCCACAATATGACGATGAGATGATCAATTGCAATAATTGGCTGAAGTATTGCTGTTAGTCAAAGGGGATCCAATGTGTGCCAGCCTGGGATGACATGCTGAGCATGACATGATGCTCCACCTGCTAGGGGTGGTGTGCACCTGTCAGTCCTGGCCATATGGATACTGGCAAAGGCTGTTGTTACCCACAGCGTGCCTTGAATAGGTAAGGCTCAAAACACAAACCCACCTCCATAGGTATCACAAGGGATAACAACCTAGATGCAATGCTACCCAATGCCAGAAGTCTAAACAGCAAGATGCATGCAGTCTAAACTCCCCCAGTATGGAGAATGTTGATATCTGTCCTGTAACAGAAAACTGGGTCAAGGCTCACAACAGCACCCTAACACTACCAGGTTACACCTCATACTGTGTTGTACAGCCTCAAAACATGGAACAAGCTACAAAAGAAGGGTGACTAGCAATAATTGTTAAGGATAACCACACCCCCATGTTGGTACCACAACAAGAAGCAGCATGGACTAGCCATGGTCAAGTAACAGTGGCTAAAACTGCCTCCCAGTTTATAGCCTGCTACAGACTACCGTCCTAACACCAGGAACTGCACTTGGCCTATGTTGGAATACATGAATATATCAAGCCCTCCAAACCACATTATATTGGGTGACTGAAAATACCCAAACATAGACTGGGAGCATTATTCTAGCTCCAGCACTGTAGGACAAAAGTGCCCAGAATCCATAAACCAAAATGCCCAGGAACAACATACCACTCCCACAAGAGGGGTAAGCATACTGGATGTGATAATCAGCAACATGGGTACTGGATGGCAAGATGAGAAGTGTATCCCTCACTGGTAAGACCATACCATAGAGTAATCACACCGGATATACAGATCCTGACCACAGTCCCTGGCCAGAAAACCACAGTGAAAAACATGTGTAAAGCAAAAGTTGCACTCATCCAAACTGATGTGGAATCCATTAAAGGCCCTGTGCAGGTGCAAAATATGGGCCACACCTCAGAACCTGTTATACAGGCATTCCATGAACACTGCCAAGAATGCATGGATTATGCAATCCCAAATAAAACCAAGACACAATGCCATACACACAGGCATCTGGCATGGTGGACTCCAGCCATTACCAAACCATGCAAGAGAATGAGGAAGCTACTACATGATAGAGCAAACATAAAAAGGGAAGTAATCACTGATCAGTAGTATGGCAATAAAATATGTCCACTCATACAATCCACTAAGGCCAGCTACAACAAGTTGAATCTGTGAATCTTGAGGCAATGTTACACCTGCCCCATGTACACAGACAACCTTCACCTCCCCCCAAGAAATACAAATATATGTGAGAGATGCAACCATTTATCCAAACCGGAGGCTGAGCTCTCTCAACTCAGTACTGTCAAAACTAGTCAGGAGGAGAAGGTAACCACACAAACCCAGTCTCACATAGACCTATCACAACTGCAAACCAAAGACATAAACACAGAAAAACATTCCCGGAGGCCCTAATTACAAACACACGACATCAACAGAGGCCTCCAAAGCAGACACCCAAGCAACCACTACCTCCAAACATACCACATGCAACACATAGTACACAAAGCTGGTGTGCCAAACAGTCACAGGCCAGAAGGAGAAACAACATGCCTGATACAGTTGTAATAGGTGACTCCATAGTCAGACACACTGCTGTCCTGCTCACCAGACTGAACAAGGGAAAGGGTACAGTAAACTGCCTGTAGTATGCTACAATACGCCACATAACACAAGTACGCAGGTCACCCCAAAGCAAGTAGAAATATGATGCAGTCATTGTCCATGCCGGCGTGAATGACCTGAGATGTACCTCCCCGGACTACATGAAAAGAGACATAGATGAGCTCTCCGATTATGTAGTCCAGGCCGGTATGACACTGACCATGTGCAGCATCCTACCCTTACCAAGAATTATGCCACAGTACAAACACAGAATGATCAGCTTTAACAAGTGGCACAATTACTGGTGTCATTCCAAGGGGATCCAATGTCTGTCTGCTTGGGATGTCATGCTTGACAAGCCACGCTGCTGTGCCAGGGATGGCTTGCACCTGTTACCCCTGTGCGTCTGGATATTGGATAAGGCTCTTGCCACCTCCATAGAGCCTTTTGTAGGCAAGGCTGAAAAGACTAACCCACCTCCCTAGAAAACATAAGTGGAAAGAAACATAAGGGTAATGCTGCCCAATGCCAGACGTGTAAACCTCAACATGCATGCTCCCGAGGCCCTCCCCAGTATGGAGAACATTGATGTCCATGCAGTGACAGAAACCTGCAGCAAGGCTCCTGACAGCACACCAGCACTACCAGGTTATACCTCATATCATGCGTTATGGCCCCAAAACCTGGACCAAAACATAAAAGGAGGGGGAGTATCCATATTCAGCATAGACACCCACACGTCCAGGTAACTGACAATGCACAAAGCATCGGAGACCACTCATGTGCAACTAACCGTAGGCAAAACTGCTGTACAGTCTGTAGCATGCTACAGACCACACTCTCACATACAGGAACCCCACTCAGCCATCCTGAAGACACTGGACAGTTTGAATGTCTCACCAAATACCAAACAAGGTACTCACAAATTACCACATAGGTGGTAATCCATTATGTATGGAAGGAGTAATCAGGGACCTAGGGACACAAGTGGACAGTAACCTGTCATGTGACACTCACATTGCCAATGTGGCTAGGAAGACTGTCTATATTGGACACCGTATCATGAAAGGATTCACATCTACGTCAACAGAGGTCATTGTGCCCCTATACTGTTCTCTTATCAGACCCATAATCTAGTACAATGCCTCATTTGGGATGTACCTTACCCGACACCTGCAGCAGTTGGAAAGACCTCAAAGGTACCTCACCAAGAGGATAAAGGGTCTCAAATATTTCTCATATGCTGCCTGGCTGTAGACACCCCAGCTGTATGCAGTCACATACTGCCTACGCAGAGGCGTTGCATGCCTGTTGTACAAGGCCATGTCCAAAACAGGAGTAATGGACATGCTCCAACCCAGAAAACCCAAATCCATCAGAGCTGTGAGAGTGAGAGATGTCAACCTCAACACATAATGAAATAGGATGTGCTGGAGGGACAGATACATAACCCAGAGGCTCCCTACACCCTGGAATGAAATCCCACTCCATGTTAGGCAGAGCCCCTTACTGACTCTCTTCAACAGGAATCTTGCCAAGTGGATGGATGATTGTAGATATACACTGGGGGTCTTCACTGTGTCATGTCCAGACAGAGGCACAGTAAAGTAAATCATAAATGGCCATAATATTCACATAGCAAGGGGTGGAGAAAGCCACTCACACTCTGGCTAGGCTTAGAAATGCCATAGGGTGGATAGCCTAGTATGAACCTATGAACCTATGAAGATACAAATTGTACAGGACACTAAGGATAATCACAAGGCTTTCTTAACTGATGGCAGGAACCTTGTTGGGAATTCAGAGATATGCTCTGAATCACTCAATTACAAACAACATACCGAACACACACACATATTGCCAACATCCAACCTGACAGATGCAATGCAACCCCCACCCCCCCAAATGCAAAATATCTATCCCAGCAGAGTGCTGGCCCCCTGTCATTGCAGATGCTGAGGTAACAGCCAGCATCTACAAAGCAAAACACACAGCATCAGTGGTATGAGCTGGTGTCCTGGGCTGAGTCCAACATGGACTCCAAGAAGAATGGAATGCCAAATAAAATTACTGCTCAATGTCAGCCTTACAACAGGATATGTACCCAAAGAGCAGTGTACAACAACAGTGGTCCTTCTCCACAAAGGTGTTGCCTGAATGGATACTGCAAACTACCACCCCAGAATGCTGACAAGCTTGGTCTGCAAAGCTATGGAAAGGATCAGCATGTACCTCAGACATAAAGATATTGGGGACCTACTGGCACTGGACCCTACCCAGTGTTGCTTTCTTAAGTGCAGATCCTGCCCCTTAAACATGTTTGACTCATTTGAAACAGTCATTAAGGTCATTGATGAGGGGAGTGTGGTCCACACAGCCTAGCTGGACCTTGCAAAAGGCTTCCATACAATACCCCAACATGTTCATTATAGATAAGCTCACCAGCTTAAATATAAACCCCTATGTCAGTAGAGGGGTTGCAAACCAGACCAAGGACAGAACTGACATGGTCAGAAATGCTGCAGCCATGTCAGACTACAAACCAGATACAACTGGCATCCCACAAGGCCTGGTCCTGGGACCTCCTTTGTTTGGTATATATGTCCCATAGGTACAGGCCAACATGGAAGGACTGTGTCTGAATAAGTTTGCAGAGGACTACAAACTGGCCACCATATCTGACCCTCCAGCTGACACAAGCATCCCACAAAAGGGCCACATAGAAACAGAAAACTGGTGCCATAGCCATGCCAGCAAGCTAATTGCAGAAAAGTGTATAGTCAACCCCTGTGGATATACAGTAAGTGCCCACCAATTACCACATAGGTGTTAACCCATTAAGTACTTAAGATGTAATAAGAGACCTGGGGACACACGTTGATAGATATCTTACATTGGACAAGCATGTAGTTGTAGTGGTTACAGAAACATACCATATACCCACCTAATCATGAAGGTAGTCAGATCTAGATCAGGGGATGTCATTGTGGCTCTGCAGTCATCCTTCATCAGCGTCACAATTGACTACAATGGCCCCTGTGGGATGTACCTCAGCAGACACCTCCATCAACTGGAAAGACCCCAAAAGTACCTCACCAGGAGTATCAAAGAGCTTGAACAGATGCCATGTGTTGCCTGATTAAACAAACTGCAGCTCCACACACTGCCATACTGCCCGCCCAGAGGCAAGCTGTGCCTGATGTATAAAGCCATGTCCAAGCTGGAATCAATGAACATGCTGCACATTGTACAATCTGAATGGCAGTGAGCTATGCACATGAGAGACCTGAACCCCAGCACTGAGATACATAGGACAAGCTGTACTGAATGATCCATAACACAGAAGCCACCCCCACTCTTGAGTAAACTCCCAGTACAGGTTAGCCAGAGAGTCACCCATCGACTCTCCTCAAGAAGAATCTTGATGAGTGGATGGGAGATGTTAGGTTTACCCTGGGTATCACTGTTATGTCACAGGTAGACGGAGGCACAGTATACTAACCATGGCATATGTCATGGCAAACTCCAGTTACAATGTGTGTCGAAGGACAAACACACTCTCTGACTAGCATTAGAAATGGCCTAGGGCACATCGCTAGTGTTTGCCAATGTCCACCTATGTTGTGGAATACACTACCAATGTTGGACAAGCCTGGTTTAAGTAGTCCATATCGGAACATAATGCAACATGGTCATATGTGCCCAACTGGCCCCTAAACAGTCTGTTGTGCTCACTATGAAAATTTAAAGCAGTGATAGGACTAAAGCCCAGGATACTGTCCACCACAGTGAAAGTAGTGAACCAGTACACTATATAGTACAACAGTGTTAGGTCAGTATGAAAGGATGTTGACAACTGTATGCAAAGTATCCCATGCAAACCCTGCAGGC
The DNA here is from genome assembly GCF_019279795.1 of Protopterus annectens. NCBI lineage: Eukaryota > Metazoa > Chordata > Ceratodontiformes > Protopteridae > Protopterus > Protopterus annectens. The sequence continues at coordinate 537,957,548 of NC_056730.1, read as the reverse complement.
ACAGTATAATCCCTGTTGTGTTCAGACATGAAGCAGTTGGCCAGTAAGTACACAACATGACACCCAACACACAACCATAAACGTGAGATATTGTTGAAGTTCACACTCATCCACAAATGTGGTGGACTGCAGAGTTCAACATATGTAAAGCTCACACTGGGCATGCTCGCACACTTTGATAAATGAGACATATGTCAGCCAACATGCTATGGAAAGGCTGAACTGGGCATGCTCACACACTTAGGCCATATCTCAGTTTAGCAGTTGGCCACACATATCTGGTATTTGTACGTGTTATTCCAGGAACCAACCACATTACAGCAATCTGCCCAGTGCACACTGTTAAATAACTACAGAGACATAAGTGATATAGTGGATCCCTCTCATATTCAAACATCTTCCACAGATACACAAGTTGTTCATAGAAACAGGGAATGCTATGGCAAGAAAGACCTGCAAACAGTCTATCAGCAACAAATATTGTGCATCTGACAATTAAACATATGGGTGTAGAGGTCAGTACTAGGCTGTTTGCCCTAGGGAATGAAAGCTTAGCCAGAGTGTGCTTGGCGTCTGCATCCCCTGTACAGTAGGCTACTGTGCCACTGTAAAGTAGGTCACATAAGGCACCGTTTGAGCCTAGTGTGCTGTGCCTCCATCAAGCAGGGACACAGTGGAGATCCCAGGGGTTGAATTTGCTATGCCACACCCATGTTGTTGGTGTGTGCTGGAAGAGGGTTGGTGAGGACCTCTAACAGTAAGTGGGCATCAATAACAGACTGAGGGGAGCCTTATCTGCAGTGTCTGGACAATTTCACTGTCAACACTTTGTGGTGATGATTATGAGGGATTGAAGTGTCGTGCCAGTACTGTTCAGAGATGTCCTCCCTCTGTGGGCTACTGCTCTGCAATGTATTAGCTCACTCCGTCTGTTGGACAGCTCATATATGGCTGGTGTACACCTGACAGGGTGTCCTGTTGTGGAGGAGTCATAGGTATATTTGGGATAGCATGATCAATGCAAACCTTCCACATGCTCATAGAATGCAATTGTCAAGGATTATGCAGAGTGGCCTGTATACTCCCCCAGCATGGGTCTTTTGAAGTCTTCCACCCCAGTCTTCACAAGTGCAAAGTCTGCTTTTGATAAATACACTTTGTTTGCAGTGACAACCTTGCCTGGGGGTGGGAATGGGATATGGATGTCCAGGGAAAGGTGGGTATGGTCAGATATCAACAATGGTGGTCTACCTCTGGTGTGGAACAGTGAATACCCATGTTGCAGATGGTCAGGTGCAATATGTATTCCCCCTTGTGGCTGTGGTGAGTGGTCCTGCCATAGCACATGGACTCACAAATTGTAGTGGCTGTAGGGTAATGTTGTAGAGGCCTGAGTAGTTCCCACACAACATACCTGTACCTGACGTTAACAACTGGAATGGTGTATGTGAACACCTTCATATCTTGGCACTGTTCCCAGGGAAGCAAAGTGTGTGTCCCGGATGTGGGAGGGGTGGTCTGAACTGGTTGTGTTGTGTGTTACAGGTCCTGTGGTCACGAAGCATGGTATAAAACATAACCTGCCATGTGTGTGCAATTACATGTGTGAGAGAACTGACCCTTTTGGCAACCAGTACAATACACCGGGGGGGTGGAAGTAGGGTGAGTGCAATTACATGTGCGAGAGAACTGACCCTTTTGGCAACCAGTACAACACACCAGGTGGGGGGTGGAAGTAGGGTGTGTGCAATTACATGTGTGAGAGAACTGACCCTTTTGGCAACCAGTACAACACACCAGCGGGGGATGGAAGTAGGGTGTGTGCAATTACATGTGTGAGAGAACTGACCCTTTTGGCAACCAGTACAACACACCAGGGGGGGTGGAAGTAGGGTGTGTGCAATTACATGTGTGAGAGAACTGACCCTTTTGGCAACCAGTACAACACACCGGGAGGGGTGGAAGTAGGGTGTGTGCAATTACATGTGTGAGAGAACTGACCCTTTTGGCAACCAGTACAACACACCAGCTGCTACATATTCCAATCTCTACACAGAGATGATGTCAGCACCCTACAAGTACAGCAGAAGAGGGCAAATCTCCCAGTAATGCAAATAGCATGCTCTGCTGCTGCATCTCTCACTACTGTCATAGCACAGTTAGTTATGGCTTTGAATTCCACACATGCACGTTTGTTTTTGTCACACAGAATGCCCATGTGTGTGGGTTGTTGTTCACAATAATGCATGACATCGATTAAACCAGTAATGGCAATGGACACAAATGATGTATGTGTGTGCCAAATACACATATGTACCTGTGACCTTCAATAGTTCCCATGTCTGATGCCTGCCACATGTGAATACATGGTATTTGCACTGGATAACATTATGACTGTGGTCTTCTGTGCGGGTGCTGCATGTGGTATGTGTATATACAGTGTGAGTTGTATATGGTATCATCCTAGCAGCGAGGGATACACATCTGGTCTGGGGCATATAGTCTACATGTTGTTGATGAACAGGTGCTGCATGTTTTCACCTGTTGTGGGAGTGGTAACAAGTTGATCCATAGCAATGCAGTGACTACATGATAGGAACCTTTCAGCTAGGGTGTTGTAGCTACAGTAATTCATCAGCATTCAGTAATACTTCAGCATTCTTGGTGAGAGTATGATGCCAACCAAGGTCAGGGTTATACCAGCCTGTGCCACATGCTCAGAGAGCCCTTCTATGTTCCCTATCATGTAGTCCAGGGAGGTACATCACAGGTCAGCCATAGTGGCATGGACAATGACTGAGTCATATGTATCCATGCCTCTGACTGACCTGTATGCTTGTGTTATGTGGTGGATCATAGTGCCCCATGGGCATATCACTGTGACCTTCACCTTGTCCAGCCTGGTGAGTAGGACCTCACTGTACCGGACAATAAAGGTACCTAACACAACTGTAGCAGGTGTGTTGTCTAGCCGTACAGGCTGTGACTGTTTGGCACACAGGATTTATGTGCTATGTGTTGCATGTGCTGTGTTCCGGCTTAACTTATGCCTGTGTGCCAGCTGCAGAGGTGTCTGCTGCTCAGGCAGGATGCTATTCTGAGGCTCCATGAATGCCCCAGAGTGTTCATGTGTTTGGATTGCTGTCAGTGTAGGTCTACATCAGACTGGTATTGTAGTCACTGTAGTATTTCATGCCACCTGACAGGTTATGCCAGTACTGGGTTCAGAGTGCTTAGTCCCCAGTTTGGCTATGTGGTTGCATCTCATACATGTGTTGTACGTCCCTGTGTAGGGGAGAGGGTTGACTGTGTACATGTGGCAGCTGTGACATTGCCACATGGCTCACATATTCCACAACTGTACCATAGAGGTGACTGACAAGTGACCTTTGCACATGCTACCATAGTATTGTGATTACCATGGTGATTAACAGCACATAGGGCCAATGGGGAACAAGGTACAGAAGGTGAGTATGTGAGGGTGTAGTGCCTGTGATTAGTTACCACTGGCATATATGACTGCTCACGTGGTCAAATACCAGGTAAGTCATATGCAATGTGTCACAGGCAACGTACATGCGAACAGGACAAACAGTGACATTCTGTCAAGTGAGACATGGACATACACATAGTAAGCTATACAGATGTCACTAGGAGTCCACAGAAGCTCTGTAAATCTGCATTGCAGGTGGGATCAGTGTTCCAGGGTAACTGCAAGCAAACATGCATGCAAACAAAGCTGCAGTAAGCAGGGCTGCATGTAGTCCATTGTACAACAAACAAGCTGTACCACTTCCAGTAGGTAACAGTGCAAATATGCAGGCACTATACACATGTACATGGAAATACACATGTCAGATGGCCAGGGTCCAGTCTCAGCACACACAAGTGTACAGACCATGTACCATCAGGATGTACAATAACCGGATGGAAACCCAGGTGCTCATACCTGCAGTAATACACGTCAAATAACAGATACTGAGCCTTCACTCAGTGTTTCCATACTTAATAGGATGTATGCTACCTGTCCTGCCACCACAGTATCCCTGACATTTATGGGAACTCTCCCTCCTTTGAAAGTTAGTTTTGTGTGTTGGGGCTATCTAGCATGGTATGAGATGTGAGCTTGCAGTGCTAGGGTGCTCCTGTGTGTCCTGTACCAGTCGTGTAGTACTGCAAACATATCAACATCCTCAAACATCTGCATTGCAGAGTCCAGTGTGGGCAACATGCCACTTGCAGTTTACATGTCCATCATTGCGTATCAATATTTTCATTACCTTATCCCCTGTGCTACCTATGTATGTAGCCTTCTGTTGACATCCTTACCACCAGTATGTCAACATGTGCAGATGATACACTATGGTACTTACCATGGGTGTAGAAAACAGTACAAGACAATCATACCCTTACTGCATCAGGCATGCTGGGATATACCCACAATTATATCAGCACACAGTACTGTTAACAACATGATACTATTACTACACATCTATGTAGTCACCCTGTGCATCAGCAACATGTTAACCTGTACCTGCACTGATGTTACAGATTGCAGGAGGTGGCACAGTTTCATCATATGCACAGGCTGTGAACTTGGTATGCCTGAGTCTGCCACTGATACCACCAATTGAGTTGTATGTGTATGTGTGTTGGTGAGGGACAGCAGTACAAGATGGGGTAATGTTGATGCAGTGTGTGCGTGTATGCGGTAGCCCTAGGTGTTGTCAATTCGCATGTGTGTATGGATGCACACAGTTCCACCTCATGGCTGCCATATAACGGTGTTTGTGGACAGCCACAGACTGTACCTGCCAGGTCATACAGATCAGTGTCTCTGGCCATGGACACGGTACCTGTGCCTTGCAGGGGTGCTACGGACTGTATCCGGTACCAATCCAGACTGGGTACTGTCATCAGAAGCAGGTGTTCATTGACTGGACACAGATCCCTGTTGGGCCTGTCCAGAGCCACATGCACATGGTCTCCTGGGGTGGTCTGATGACAGCACAGACCCAGCATTGCTGGGGCTGCTGCTGGCACTATGGGGGCGGCCGTGGCCCTGTTGTCATCCGCGACGACTGCCAGCTGCTGCTGTTGCTGGCATACGCCCACGTCGACGCCTCAACCATCCACCATTGCCCTGGCTCATGGACATGTAGTTGTGAAACTGATCTAATATGGCCCCACAACGTCTGTCTATGACATCGGTGAAATTACGGATGGCAGCCACAGTGTCACGCATACTGTCAGTCATGGCTGTGTGACATGCTTTCAGCTCCCTCAGACCCTGTCTGGTGTACCGTTCCATACATGACTGTGCCTGCATGACAGCCCGAAACATAGCTGAGGTTGTAAGACCTCTGTGGGCACATCTGACAGGGGCAGTATGCCCACGGGATGCTGCCACGAGAACCCCTGGACATCTGTCTGTGTGGTACCATCTCAGGGCCATGCCCATGGCTGCTGTGTGGGGAAGCATGTGCCACAGATAGCACATTACCCTGGTCAATGCCCACTGTATCCTGTCCATCACCTAGGGACATTGGTGACAAAGGGTGTATTGGCAGGATGATTGTGCGCATTGATGGGGTTGACAGCTGTGTACTGTCAATTGGCTGACCAATGACGGACCCTGGCACACCTTCCTGTGCCATTACACAGATGTCATCATTATCAGTACCCGTGGCACCTGATTCAGGTTCCCTGCTGCATGACACCAGAGCAGCACCAGAACCTGTGGTAGGGAAACAGGAAACACAGTTTACAATGCCTACACAATGTTACTAGTGATGCACACATGCACAGGTGCACAGGTGCACACATGCAAGCATGCACACATGCACACATGCACAGGTGCACACGTGCACACATGCACGCATGCACACATGCACACATGCACAGGTGCGCACATGCACACATACACACGTGCATAGGTGCACACATGCACACATGCAAAGGTGCACACGTGCACAGGTGCACACATGCACAGGTGTGCACATGCACACATACACACATGCACACATGCACACATGCACAGGTGCACACATACACACATGCACACTTGCACACAGTTGCACACTTGCACACAGTTGCACACTTGAACACTACTCAGTATGCGAGATATCAACACACAGACACAGACACACCTGCATGCATACACAGAGCACTACTAAGTGAGCCTAATACTACTATTACTATCAAGACTATTAAAGGTATTGTTAATACACACTCATCAGCATGGATAGGCTGCATTGCTGTTACACCGGAGGGACATGCAGAAGTGAGGAAATTAATGTCAGTGGGCACAACTGTGCCATTGTTACTGAGTATGATACAGGTCAGTAGTACAACAGTTGCCTTTCACAGGTCAGCTGCTGATATTGAGAATATCACACTTGCACATTAAATACTATGATGACAGCTACAAACCAAGGACACACCTCACACATGCATTAACCACCAGTGTACACAACAATCAACTATACATATGGCATATTACCTGCACGCTTGTAGTCTTGGTGCTGTGTGGCTCCAGCCTCCATCATAATGCAGGTCTGCTGCTGTTGTTGTTGTTGGCGGGCTGGAGCCACAACACTTATGAGTAGTCCCTCCAGTCTGGTGAGTGGGGGATGTGTAGCCACACCTCCACCTGTGGCAACCTGTTGCCTGTGGATATCCAACGCACGCTGATGGACATTTCTGATTAAATCACTGCAGTGATGTCGTACCTGCTCATATGTCCTATTATGCGTGCCTATGTCATTTACCCGACGGACCAGGTCTTGCCACAGTGCAGCCCTCTCCTGCTGATTCTGGCTGGTGCAGGAAAAGAGTATTGCATAATCCTGCACCAGGCTCTGGTGTATTTCCTCATCCTCAGCTGCAGAGTATGCTGGATTGCACTGGTGAACCATGGTCCTGAAAAAGGAAATGAAATGATATCAGCAAAATATGTCAGCAGAATTTGGCACACATACTACACATGCTACTCGACTGTTGTGATACAACATATCTCACATATATAGCATCTGTCTGTCTATTGGTGGATACACATGTAAATGGCCAGGTATCAGTGCTCAGCCAACAACTGTGCAACAGTACCTGGCACACTCCATACGACATACTACCAAACCCCAGCAGTCAGAACACTGATTCAGGTCCAAAGCACCTCTTCACTCTGGGGGTTTGTATCGAGGTACTGTATGGGGTACATCATCAACTACTGTGATCTGACCACAAACTAATTGTCCTGGATATACATATCCCACCTCCACCACCAGCACAAATGACTACAGTGAATAACATTTCAAACGCAAACTTTACACTTTGTAATACTGAGATGGTATCCTTTAAGCCCACTGGGCCAGTGGAAGACACAACCCACAATGCTGACTCCTTCACAAATGATGTCTACAGACATCTCCAAGAATGCATGGATCATGCAATCCCATATAAGACCAAGACACTCTCCACAAAGGGAAAGCATCCTGTCTGGTGGACCCCAGCCATAGACAAATTGTATAACAAAAGATGGAAGCTACTACAAGACAGAACATAATTCCATAAAGGGAAGGCATGTCTGATCAGCACTAGTAAAGAGCTATGTTCTCTCATACAAACATCCATGGGCAACTTTGAGAGGGAAATCACCAGGGACACTACAGATAACCACAAGGCCTTCTTCAGTTATGTTAGAAACCTGGTCAGAAACCCTCCAATATGCTCATAGTTAGTACACAACAACAAATAATTCACTGAACACACAGATATTGGCAACATTGTGGCAGACAGGTTCAGTGCAAGTTTCCCCCCTCCCTCTCCCCCAAAGTAAGACATACTTATCCCAGCTGAATGTAACCTCCCTGTCATCACAGATGTCCAGGTGAGAGCCGCCCTCAGAAAAGCAGAAAACACAGCATCAATGGGACCTGATGGTATCCCGGGTTGCATGCTACATGAACTCCAAGAGGAGATAAACACACATATAGAAGTGCTATGTAACACCAGCCTGACTACAGGATATGTACCTGTACACTGGCGTACAGCAGCAGTGGTTCCACTCCACGAAGGAGGCACCTCTACATACCAATACAATACAACACAATACAATACAATACATTACAATACAATACAATATGCTATTGCCCCTGGGACTACAGCAGCATACTGTTCTGCTACCCTGACCATTGTGACACATGTGATGTGATGGTACCTGCTCCTGTCAAACAGTTACACAGGGTGACTCATATGGCATATTACCTATCTGACTAACATTCAGCAGGGGTATGTGTGACATGTACTCATGGGGAGTCATGCTTCTTAACGCTGTGTGGTTTATTGCAGGGTATGTCTTATCTGTGGGTAGGAACCTGTACCTCCACCATGTGCTCTCTACTGCAGTGTCAAGGACGACACACAGCAGTCATTTAGGTTGTGGATGGTGTGAGGTGTTACTATGGTTGTTGGACATCTGTCATGGGTGTGACTTAAGTATGTAAAACCAGGAGTGGTAACCTCTATGTGGGTAGTATATGTGTACTCTGTGGTGTTGTCAGTCACTGTGCATTGGTTATGTGTTTGAGTGCATTGTATATATATATATATATATATATATATATATATATATATATATATATGTATATATATATGTATGTATACATATACACATATATATATATCTCAATGTACATATATTGCTATAGATATGGAGAGGGGGGGTGTGACAGAGAGGGGTGAGAGTGACAGAGGGGTGGGACAGGGGAGTGTGAGATAGTCATATACAGTCATATCTGTAGATAGTCAGATCTGTCTGTCTATGTATATGTATCTACATATATCTATATCTGTATGTGTGTATTACATATATATGTTTCTACATATTCTATCTATCTACATCTGTCTATGTATTCCTATATCCCTCTCTATGTATGTATACATATATGCATATTTTTTATATATATATATATATATATATATATATATATATATATATATATATATACATACATACATATATTGACATACATACGTATCCATATGATAGATAGGTCTATCAACATGTTGTTTACAAAACTGTAAACACACAATAACATACTGCTAAACATACATAACTGTGAAACATACTTTGTACATTGCACTACAACCTACATTCAACCTACATTGATATGTGCCCATAGATGCCCTCACATACATATGTATGTACAGCCTTCACTGATAGTTGTTGTATGTCCCCTGCCCTATGCACGTCTTCATATACATATGGATACAGACTAATGACACATATGGAGGGTTCACAGTATGTAGACTTTTAAAGTATTACTTTACATTACCTGTGTTTGTCACAGCTGCTTGCGTTGCCGTTTGGTTTGGTGTCCTGCTGCTGCTCCAGTTGGCAGATGTCAGCTTTCTAGTCGGTTTTGATGAGTGTTTTTGTTTGTGTATGTTTCTCTCTCTCTCTCTCTCTCTCTCTCTCTCTCTCCCTACCTCCAGAGGGTGCAGTGAAAGTATTGCAGTGTGGACTGGGAGTACAGCATGCTTTTGTAGGTATCTGCATATGTCCATGTGATGGCCTCTGCACCAATTGTTAGCCAGCATTTGCTAATTGCATGCAGCCTGTTGTGTACTGATTGCAGTTCTCACTGTGATTCCAGGACAGTGCTGTAAAAAGGTATGTGAGATAGGCGTAGCCCTTTCAGAGTTTAAGGGCAGGGACCATGCTGGTATGCTGTGGACACTGTTCTGTGAGTGTAAAGGTTAGTATCTCTCTCATATTTCTGGCTGTGTTGTAGATTAATATTTCTCCATTCATTTCTCCAGTTTACTGTACTAAGTGTGTATGTACACTGACATCTAAGACTACTACTACTGTTAATGTGGGTGTGTGTGCTTTCCTGTGGGATATGTGGTGTAACTGGTATATAGCAGTGGCTCTTGCACTTTGTTGCTATGGCTTCAATATTTGCCCTTTACATTCACTACTTGTATGCCTGCTAGGTGTCTTGACTGTAGTGTGTTGCTGTGGCTTTCCTATTTTCCATGTATATTCACACCTTGGAATGCTTGCTATATCTGCTAGGGTGTTACTGCATGCAGTGTGGTCTGGCCATGGTGTGGGCCTTGACATCTATTAGGGTATTTGAGTATGCTGCTGAGCAGGCTCCAGAGACTCTCAGGTGCATCTTTTATCTGCCTCATGGAATGGTGCATATTAGTGGGGTACACCCATTAAATTGCCTGGTATTCTGCAGTTGTGACTGTGGGTTAGCATGAGCATATGTATTACTACACTATTTCTGACGTGCAAGTGGTGCATACTTTCAATACTTCATAGTTACCATTGCATGTGTTGTAACACCTTTCTGCCTACTGTTTGTACATTTCACAGGGAGTCTGTGTGGCATCCTTGTAACTCATTCACTGTTGCTATGTCTAGGCTCTTAACTATTCAAATATGGCAGTGTCAGACCTCTCAAGTGTACTGATATTTGCAGGATGTCCACATTTTTGCCTCATATTTTGGTCCATATCTCATATACAGCTTTTTCTGGCAAATCACTCTGGGCTCAAGTGAGACTATAGTGACAAACATTTCAGTTTCAGACTTCATACCCTTCCAAACATCCAACATAATGCAAAACGTGTTACTCTCTCAACTGTCTAAGTTTGTTGGAGCAATATTTGGAATGTGTCCCTGTTTTTGGGCCTTTGCTCCACATTTTTTATTACTTAGTCCAGATGTGTTGCTGTAAGAGGTTGTGGGGTATGGGCTGTGATTATCCTGCTGTGAGTATGTGTGTGGCTTGCAAGGTGCTACAGTGACATTATTACCTACTAGCTACCAACTAGCATGGCTGTTTCTGTTCACACACTACTATTATAGAAATCCACTACATTTGACAGTAAATATACATGACATGCTTTGTGTACTACACATCCTATATTCCCTTTACATTCATTCCTACTATTACATGATATATTTATTGTAGCACAATGTTCTTATATAGCAGTCATGGCTTAGTGGTAAGTCATGCAGACTACTGTTTCCAAGGTCCTGGGTTCGGGACTGACAGTGGGATTTTATTTTGCTTTTGAGCAGACTACAGGCCTTGTCATTCAGAGTGACTAAGGCACTTTTAAGCAGTTGTAACCGGGTTAGCACTGGTTTGCGTGGAGCTCACGCGTATGCACTGGTATTCAGCTCCACGCACACCCGCTTACAACTGCTTAAAAGTGCTTACTCTTGCGCACACCCGCGTTAATTTCTTTGAAAGAAATGAAAACGGGGAGACAGGAAAGTGGTGAAAAAGGGGTCACAAAGAGGGTAAGACAGCAGGGAAACAAGCTCGGGTTTTGCAGGAGGGATGTAGGTAAGGCCCATAGCTGCCCATTTCTTCATCAGCAACAGCTGTGCAAATGTTTGTAATTCGGTGTGACATTTGAAACCTTCCACCCCTGAGAGAGGTGTAAGGACAGCAATAATACTTGTTGTACAGCCAATTGTAATTGACAGTTTCCATGTCCAGCAGACGTGTGTGCAAAATGGGCAGCTATGTATGGAGCGTAATTTTTTTGTGGGTACAGAGTGCCCTTTTTTTTTTTTTTCAGGTGAGAGTGGTATGTCAGGTACAGGAAGTCAGTATAGCTGGGGAGGTGGGTTGGGTAGGTTAACAGACAAGACAAACAAGATGCACACAGGGGCGATGTAAGACACATGTGGGGGGGTTACACAATTGACGGGGATGGATATTTGGATATCTAGAGCCTATGAGCCCACAGATGGCAACAGTGGAACTGATATCCCCACCCATGGGCAGTTGCCACTGTGCCTTCACTGCTCAGGACGGGGCTGTGCTGGGGGCTGTGTAGGCTGGGCAGCAGGCATGCCCATTAGTTGTGCCACCCGTGCCTCAAGCTGGCGTAGGGGCCCAAAAACAGTGTCCTGGATCTCCCTACGCACCACAGTCCGGACATTATGGAGGGTGAGTGGATGTTCTCCTCCAGCCACACTTCCAGAGGGGGGACGAGCCCCATCCCCTATAGCGCTTCCACCCGCAGGTGGCACAGGGCCACCAGAGGAGGGTCCGGCCTGGGCACTACTGCCAGGTGCACTCGCCAGCTGAGGAGGGAGAGGTGGGTCCACTGGAACCCACCTTCCCTGTCTTCCTACGTTTTACATTATGTCATGACAGTTTGGGTTAGTAACATACAATACCATTCACAATTAGTTGTAACAGCATGCATTAGTATTCCCATTAACCAAACACCCAGATATTCAAACCATTGAACAGCAAGCATAACACATGCATATTTTGAACAGCAATACACAGTCCAACAGCATGCAGGGTTGATTGATGGCAACAGGCCATCAGGTTTGGATGTATGAACAGGGCAGATGCATCAACGTACATGCAAATATGTATGAACCAACAGGACAAATGTCCAGGGGTGTTAATTGTGATTCCACATACCAATTTCACGTGGAATGGATTATACGTGGTTATAGGGTAGGGTGAAGAAAATTTAATTAACAACTTCAAATACCAATACATATGCTGTACATTTCTAATAGCTGCAGATATATACATACTACAGTTCTGCCTACAGTTTCCTATGTGATAACTACTTCAAGTTGGTGATAGGAATGTTACTGCTACATCAATATACATTTTCATTTTTATTCATACACATTCATATCTGGCTCTGTTCAGCTACATCATCCTGCTACATTTGCTTTATATAGCTATAGACAACTGTGGATGTTTGGTATTTCAGACAACCATACTATCTGCATATTGCAGACTGAGAGCAACATATCCAGATTTTGGGATACACATTCCAGCTGCAGTACCGTTTTCAACACATGTTACTGTTTGGTTCTGCCTGTCACATTCATTTCATTCTGTACTGACTGCAGTATACTTTATTCAGGAGTTATTACTACTTTATTGGTGGATTCATAACTCTTTCTCACACTCTCTCACTTGTTTTATTTTTACAATTCAGGATGGTACTTAATTCTAGGCTTTATTGACATGTTTTACCTGTAGTTATAACAATCCTTTCCAACAGTCTCACTTCTGTCATGTTTCTGTATTTCAACAGAAATATATTTCACACATTTGTTTTACTCAGCTTCTGCAGCTGTACTTTTCAGCCTGCTGCAGGTTATGTACTATTATATTACAGGTGGGACATCTTTATTTCAGACTTGTTTCATTTTTATGTTTGGATTACAGGCTGCATCACACTTTTGTAATCAGGCAATACTTGCATACCCTCTTACACTGTTACTTGCACATTTTATTAATTAGTGACTACACTGCACTCTTTTGCTAACTGTCATACTTATATATTTATTTACAGTTACAGGGAGAGAATTACTGACCTGCATGGTGGCGCAACATTGCCAGCCTATCTCCATAGGTTCTACGGTTCGCAGAACGGACACCTGCAGCTGTAATATAAATAAAGTAATATTGGAATACACATCTCCATAATATCAGCTAGGTTAATTTCTTACATAAATAATTAGATGTAACTTACTCAGTAGTGGGGCGGTGGGCATATGCCGGGCCTCCTGGATCCAACGGTTCAGTTGGTCCTGCTTCCGTCTCTTCAGGTCCGCATGGTGGTGACGGACCTGCTCACCAGTCCTTGGTATCCCTGTGGCACTGGTGAGATCATGAGCCAACCGGTCCCACGCCTCAGCCTTATATGCTCCCCACAGGACCTGGCCCTGCATGAGTTGGGCCTCCTGATTGTGGACAAGGAGTCAAACCATGTATTTGGACTCCTCAATGCCCCACCTCTGTGCTCGGAAGCAACTACCCTCACCTACACCTGACATGCTGGCTGCAAGTTGGTTCTACAATCGGTTATGCTGTGTATTCCCTCCTATGGGGCTTATATATGGTTCATAGGTTCATAGGTTCATACTAGGCTATCTGCCCTAGGGCATTTATTAGCCTAGCCAGAATGTGTTTGGCTTTCACCACCCATTTTAAATTTATTTTGCTATGCCCTTTTTCGAGGATAGTATACTGTGCCTCTGTCTAACAGTGACACAGAAGTGATACCCGGAGTGAACCTACGATCTCCCATCCACTCATCAAGATTCCTCTTGAAGAGAGTCAATGAGGGACTCTGCCTAACCTGGACTGGGATTTTATTCCAGAGTGAAGGGAGCCTCTGGGTTATGAATCTGTCCCTCCAGCATGTCCTATTTATTTCAGTGCTGAGGTTCAAGTCTCTCAAGTGCGTAGCTCGATGGGATTTGGATTTTCTGAGGTGCAGCATGTCCATTAATTCTGGGTTGGACATGGCTTTATACGTCAGACACAGATCGCCTCTGAACAGGTGGTATGCCACTGAGTAGAGCTGGAGTTTCTTTAACCGGGCAGCATATGGCATCTGTTTGAGCCCTTTGATCCTCTTGGTGAGGTACTTTTGGGGTCTTTCCAGTTGCTGCAGGTGTCTGGTAAGGTGCATCCCAAAAGGGGCATTGTACTCAATTATGGGCCTGATGAGGGATGAGTAAAGAGGCATGATGACCTCCCCTGATCTAGATGTGAATCCCTTCATAATTAGGTGGGCTATATAAAATGTTTTTCTAACCACTTTGGCTACGTGGTTGTCAAATGAGAGATTGCTATCAACTTAGGTCCCCAGGTCCCTAATTACTTCTTCTGTACTTAATGGATTACCACCTATGTGGTAATTTGTGGGCACTTTGTTTTTGCCAAAGGGGATGACTATACACTTTTTGGCATTTAGCTTGAGGCCATGGCTCTGGCACCAGTTGTCTGTTTCTATGAGGCCCTTTTGGAGGATGCTTGTGTCGGCTGGAGAGTCGATTATGGCACCCAGTTTGCAGTCATCTGTGAACTTGGTCAGCCACAGTCCTTCCCTGTTGTCCTGTACCTCCGAGAAATATATACTGAACAAGAGAGGTCCCAGGACTGAGCCTTCTGGGACACCACTTGTAACTGGTTTGGAGTCTGACATGGCTCCAGCAATTCTAACCATGTGGGTTCTGTCCTTGAGCCAGTTTGCAATCCATCTAGTGACATAGGGGTTTATATTTAAGCTGGTGAGCTTATCTATAATGCCCAAGTGGGGTATTGTATTGAAGGCTTTTGCGAGGTCCAGGTAGGCTGTGTGGACCACCTTCCCCTCATCAATTACCTTGGTGACTGTTTCAAAGAAATCGACCAGGTTTAAGAGGCAGGATCTGCCCTTAACAAAGCTGAACTGGGTAGGATCCAGTGTCTGTAGGTCCCCAATATCTTTATTTATGAGGTCCATGATGATCCTTTCCATAGCTTTGCCAACCAAGCTAGTCAGGCTTATGGGGCAATAGTTTCCAGGATCCGTTGAGGCACCACCTTTATGGAGAGGGACCACTGTCTCTGTACGCCACTCTTTGGGCACATGTCCTGTAGTAAGGCTGAGATTGAACAGTAGTTTTATGTTTGGGTTTAGCTCTTCTTGGAGTTCATGTAGGACGCAGCCCAGGACACAGTCTGGTCCCATTGATGCTGTGTTTTTTGCTTTGGAGAGGGTGGCTCTTACCTGAGCATCTGAGATGTCAGGGGGGCAGCACTCTGCTGGGATAGATATTTGCCCTTTTGGTGGGGAGGGCAGGGGAGTAGTTTGCACTGAACCTGTCAGCTAGGATGTTGGCAATGCCTGTGGGTTCAGTGTATTTTTTGTCATTTTGGACTAATTCTGAGCATATCTGGGAATTACCACCCATGTTCCTAACATAAGAAAGCCTTGTGATTATCCTAAGTGTCCTGTAAAATTTTTCTCTCGAAGTTGGCCTTAGACAATTTTATGAGTGCCTGTAGTTTTTTGCTAATACTGATCAGTGATGCCTTCCCTTTTTGGGATTTTGCTCTATCATTTAGTAGCTTCCTCTTTCTATTGTATAGTTTGTTTATGGCTGGGGTCCACCAGACAGGACGTCTGCCTTTGGAGGATTGGGTCTTGGTTTTATTTGGGATCGCATGATCCATGCATTCCTGAAGGTGTTCATAGAATGCGTTTATAAAGGATTCTGTGGTCTGGGCCGTATTTTCCACAGGCCCGGGGGCTTTGAAGGATTCCACCTCGGTTTTGAGGAGTGTGAAATTTGCTTTAGAGAAGTTTTTCACTGTGGTTTTCTGGGCAGGGGTGGGGTCGGGATGTGAATATCCAGTGAGATTAGTATATGGTCTGATCTTACCAGTGAGGATACACTTCTGGTCTGGAGCATAGAGTCCCCATGTTGGTGATGATCAGGTTCAGTATGTTTTCCTCTCTTGTGGGAGTGGTAACAAGTTGTTCCATAGCATTTGAGTTTATAAATTCTAGGAAACTTTGGGCTAGGGTGTTGGAGCTAGAGTAATGCTCCCAGTCTATGTTTGGGTAGTTGAAGTCCAATGTAATGGGGTTTGGAGAGACCTTCATATTTTCCAGTGTTCTCAGAAAGGCTGAGTGGGGTTCCTGGGTTTGGGAGGGTGGTCTGTAGCAGGCTATAAACTGGAAGGCAGTTTTACCCACTGTTAGTTGCACATGGATAGTCTCTGATGCTTCGTGCTTTGCCACCAACCTGGAGGTGTGGGTATCTTTGATGAATATCGATACTCCCCCTCCTTTTGTGGTTCGGTCCAAGTTTTGGGGCCGAAAAGCATGGTATGAGGTATAACCTGGTAGTGCTGGGGTGCTCTCGGGAGCCCTGAACCTGGTTTCTGTTACTGCACAGATATCGATGTTCTCCATGCTAAGGAGAGATTCGAGTGCATGCATCTTGAGGTTTAGACTTCTGGCATTGAGTAGCATTACTCTTAGTTTCTTATCCCTTATGCCATTTTTCCCACACTTATCTGTGATTGGCCATTTTGGAATTGTATCAGCTTCACAAAACAGGCTTTGTCATGCTCCTCTTTCTATTCATTCCTGTATATATGCTATTATTGCATTTCTAAGTGTAACTGTCATGGCTTAGTGGTTCAGTACCTTGACTATGGTGCATGGTGTCCTGGGTTCAAACCTGGCCACTGCTTTTTATATTTTATGACTGTCTACACAGGCTAGGAGGTGTGTCTGTGTAAAGGCAGTTTTGTTACAACTTGCTCAACGTTGCCCGTTGGTTAGCTTGTTGATGTGGCGCGCAGCTCCATGCAAATGGGTTACGCTGGTTTAAGCGTCATTTGGCTGTCAGCACGCATATTACGCTCAGCTCAGCTATGGGCACACAGTTTCAGTGTGTTAAACCATTGCTCACCTACGGGCACTCATTTTACACCTGTTAAACCACTGCTCACTTACGGGCACTCATTTTTTACCTGTTAAACCACTGCTCACCTATGGGCACTCATTTTATACCTGTTAAAACACTGCTCACCTACAAGCAGATGTACTCAACTTGTTAGACTGTAGCTCAGCTATAGGCACATCTGACATTTCTTTTTTATTATCACACATTTCTTCAAATTACATGGCCCATTTCATTACATTTTACATAAAATATAATTTTATATGTGTACATATATGTCAGGGACTTGTTTCGTGCTTATTTCACTAAAAATAAAAATTGATGTTGTGGGGGCTCGAACCATGACTGCTTGCTCTTCAGCCGACGTCTCTACTGCTACACTATTGCTTTATGGCTTACTTTTCATATTTAGTTCTTATATGCTTTTCCACTGACTGCTAACTGTGGCTAAGCTACGGGCACGCCCGCGCAAACGAGCGCACTCACGGGCAAACATCTTTACAATTTAAAAAAAATATATAAGATGTTCATTTCTACATTTTATGTTCGTAGTCTGTGGGGGCATGTGTTGTGTTGTGTTTATTCACATTTACATGGGCTCTGTCATGGGGGTTTACTTTTGGGACTTTTGCTCTTCTGGGGGCGTGTCCGTTTGCAGGGCTCGGCCTACAGACACGCCCCCTACTGTCTTCCACGGATCGTGTTAGCCTTAGGTGTGATTCAGCATGCACTCATGCATATGCATGTCATGCTGACATCACACCGTTTAACTGCAGCCTCCGTGTAAGCCTTGTAACTCTTACACGGTGGCTTCGTGAATCCTGCCCATGGTCATTTCACTTGTCAGTCTAAACATGTTGTTTATGCTGCAAAATGCCTGCAATGTCCAGCATTTTATATAGGAAAAACCTGTAGAAAGTTCAGAGAAAGAATTTATGAACATCTAAATGATATAAAAAACGGTAGAAGTACAAATGCACCATCTAAAACATGTACTAGAAAATAATGAACATGTATTTGCTATTTTTGTTCTGCAGCAGATAATTTTAGACAGTCAAGGGAGGATGTTACCAGAACACCTAGAATTATGTGAACTAAGATAGCAATTAAAGCTAAATGCATCTGAGTACCCTGGCCTGAATGAATATACTAGTATATATTGTTTACTAAAGCTCAGGCACATTGGGGGAGGGGGTTAAAGTTTTTTTAACTGTTTTATTGTTTTTTAACTTTGATTGGTTGAGCATGTGTTTGAATAATATTTAAACCTGGCTTATGTAGATGTTTTTTGTTCCAAAGAAGTCCCATGTAATTTTATGGGGGATGAACTTGCTTAATGTTTATTGTGGTTGTATCCAATAGAGAACTGTTTCCATTTGAGGTCCTGTCTTTGGCTGCAATTTGTTTCTTTGGAGTCAACTCCGTCACTGTCCCCAGCACATTCATGTCAAACCAAGGTCATTTTCATGAGGAGCCAAGAATGAATTACATGTATAAGTGGCTTTACACATTTATGTATTACTGTGAGATAAACATAAAAGGGCCTAATTTGCTATCAGAACATGCAAATGGTCCTGAATGTATGTGAAATACACCGACATTGCCATATTAGCTAGCAATTACCTGAGTTAGGCAGCAAATGAATTAGGAAAATATGCACTTTTTAAAGTAAGAAGAAATAATACAAATACTGCAATTTAATATGAAACAGTTCAAATGATTTAAAATTACTGAGTTTGCTTCAAGAAATGTTTGTGTCACTGACATGATGGGCATATTACAATGGCTTTAGAGACTTCTGTAAAGTGATTTGTAAACTGAACCTCATTACAGCAGCAACAGTGGAAATGATCACTGAGAAAGGCATTTACTTTGGTGACCTTTTGTGGTTGTGCATACGTAGTAGAAATTTGGTGATTTAACTGTGAAATACTGAAGTGGTAAGGATATTTTGTTGGCTCAATGGTTGGAGATTTCTGAGTGTACTGAAAAAAGAAAAATGACAGTCTTATGAATACAAGACAGTGGTAGGGGCTAGGGGAAGAGTGAGTCTGTTAAACAGTTTGTTTTACTGTTGTGAATGCATTTACAATACTCAGTGGCATATCGCTTACTCAGAGGTGATCTCTGCCTGACTTACAAAGCCATGTCCAACTCAGAATTGATGGACATGCTCCACCTAAAGAAATCCAAGTCACTGCGAGCCACGTGCTCTAGTGAGCTAAACCTCGCCATGACAAAAAATAGAACATGCTGGAGGGATAGATTCCTGTCACAGAGACTCCCCATGCTTTGGAACAAAATTCCTATCTACATTAGGCAGAGTCCCTCACTAACACTCTTCAAGAGAAACCTTGACAAGTGGATGGGTAACAGAAAATACACCCCTGGGATCACTTTATTGGCTCTGCTTGACAGAGGCTCAGTTAATTAATCAATGGGGTAGCGAAAGCCGACACACTCTGGCTAGGCTTATAAATGCCCTCGGGAAGATAACCTAGTACCTACCTATGAACTTATGAACCTATTACTGTAGCACAACTTTACTTGGTTCGACTGAGATTTTTCATGTGCATATAACTATGCAGTTTGTATCACCTACCTTTTTATGAGGATGACAGGCATGCTGTCATTGTTGTGTTGATTAAACTGATGATTATATCAAAAGGTTTTTTTTGTATAACTGTGGCATCTTTTCCGTGTGCAGGAATTATGCAAAACAAGTGATCAAGGCAGAGAAAGGATAACTTCAGCCATGAAGAAAACCACATCCTCATGGCAGCCCTTAGGACATATGGGAAATGCCTGATTGGTAAAGGGGTGTCCAAACAAGCTGAGAGAACAAAAAGCTGGAATCAAGTTATCCTAGACATTAATGCAGCTGGTGGAAGAAACTGCAAATGAACACAGTTTATGAAGTGGGCAAGTGATATGGCAGGACATGCTAGAAGCAAGGCGAGTCATAATTCAATTGCTTGTATCAGTACGGGGGGGGGGGGTCCAACAGTTATCACATTGGCACCAGGTGAGGAATACCTCCACTTCATTCATGGGGATGAGTATGATACAGAAAATGATGGCACTGGAATAATTAGAGGTTGTGTGGACACTGGTCATTACAGCAGCAGCAGGAGGAGCAACACTTGTCTGCTCAGGAAGGCTCGTTTAAAAACAGTAACGTATATTTATATAAAGAACTGAATGCCAACATGAAATGGTTACGTTAAACAGATGACAATTACTATTAATAGGTGAACCTTCTAAATCTATACAGAATGACAATGAAGGCACTGTGCATAGTACGTGTACCCAACACTTCCTTAATAAGTATGCAGCAATGTATGCTATTTCTTTATTGGCAATGTTTTCAAATCATTTTACAGGGTCAGCAGCAGAAACAAACAGTTCCACTATATCAATAAATTTGGAGGATATCAGCAGAATGGCTGTTCAAGATGATGATGGTGATAATGATATTTATGAAGCTGTCTCAGTACACAGTTCCCAACTTTAATGACAGGATCACATATCCCACAACGTGTTATTAACTCTGCAGGAAGTGACAACGCACTACAAAGTCAAGTGCATAATGACAGTACACTCACGCTTATACAAGGAAAATCCACACACCCCTATATCATATCTCAAAACCTAGACAAACTCCTTTAGAATGATGGCAGACATTTAGAAGTAGCAGTGTCCACAGTGGCACCTTTATAAAGGGGTGCCAGGCACAAGAATTTATTACAGCTAACCCACTAAACATGTAAAGCATTAGCTGCCTTGCAGCAAATGTGTCATGACATTGTTAGGTCTTGAGCACTGCAACAGAGTCAGCAGGAATTGGTCAGATCCTCCAGGGTATGCATGAGGATCTCCAGCACTACTTGGAAATTGCACAGAGTAGGCATAGTACTGATTGCACTGATACATCATATGGTGGCACATCAAACATCTGTGACTGTCTCCATTTCTGCACAAGTTAGCAGTTACCAAACTCAACCAGGAGTCAGTCTTGGAAAGGGAAGAAGACAGGGTACTGTCCGGACATGTGGGGACAGATCATATGAGACTTCATGTGCTTCTCAAGAAAGTACAAGCACAACCAATTTCATGCAAGCCACATCAGCATTCATGTACACCTAGCACAACCTCTCATTTGTGGTCCTGATTGTGGTTCCATAGCTCTGTCAGATCAATGTCTACAGGATCATCTGCATCAAGTAAGTTACAACATTAGACCAACTCACTATTCAGATCTCATGACAGCCCTTCTTTAAAATCACTCACACCATCACCTAGCCTATCTTTAGGAGATCTGTATGATTACAGTCACATGTTATCAGATACAGACTTATTTCCACAGTTTCATGAGGTGTTAAGCAGTACCATTACAAGAATGAAGTGCATACATTCAATAAGAGTACTAAGTCCTTTGCCCTTTAAAAAAATAACTTATTCCCTTTCAAGTAAAACATTGACTTGTGTTTGTGAAGGTCAGATTGTAAATGACAGAAATGTCAGACTTGATTCACAGTAGGTCAAGTCTGGCATTTCTGTTACTTACAATCTGACCTTCACAAACACAAGTCAATGTCCCTACACTCTGGAACAGAATCTCAGTCCATGTTAGGCAGAGCCCCTCACTAACTCTCTTCAAGAGAAATCTTGACGAGTGGATGGGAGATCGTAGGTTTACCCCGGGGGTCATCTCTGTGTCACTAATAGACAGAGGCACAGTAAACTAAACCCTAAATGGGCGTAGTATTCTCATCCCAAGGGGTGGCGAAAGCCACACACACTCTGGCTAGGCTTATAAATGCCCTAGGGCAGATAGCCTAGTATGAACCTATGAACCTATGAGTAGAGGGGCACAATGACCTCTTTTGATCTGGATGCGAACCCTTTTGTGATTAGGTGGACCACATACAAGGATTTTCTAACCACTTTGGCAATGTGATCATCAAAGGAGAGATTACTATCTACTTGGATCCCCAGATCCCTTATTATCTCTTCCGTATTTAGGGGACTGCCACCTATGTGGTAGTTTGTGGGTACTTTGTTTTTTCCAAAGGGGATGACTATGCACTTTTTGGCATTAGCTTGAGGTCTTGATTTTGACACCAGGTGTCCGTCTCAGTGAGACCCTTTTTGGAGGATGTCTGTGTCAGCTGGAGAGTCAATTATAGCCCATAGTTTGCAGTCGTCTGAGAACTTGGTCAGCCATAGTCCTCCTGTGCTTGCCTGAACCTCTGAGAAGTATATGCCGAACAGGAGGGGTCCTAGGACTGAGCCCTGGGGAATGCCACTTGTAACCGGTTTAAAGTGGGACCTAGCTCCTGCAACTCTCATCATGTGGGTTCTGTCTGTGAGCCAGTTGGCAACCCATCTTGTGACGTAGGGGTTTATGTTCAGGCTGGTGAGCTTGTCTATAATACCAGAATGGGGAATGGTGTTGAAGGCCTTTGCGAGGTCTAGGTAGGCTGTGTGTACCACCTTTCTCTATTCAATAGCCTTGGTAACTGTCTCAAAGAAGTCCATCAGGTTTAGGAGGCATGATCTGCCCTTAACAAAGCCGAACTGGATAGGGTCCAGTGTTTGGAGGTTCCCAAAGTCTCTGTTAATGAGTTCCATGATGATGCGCTCCATAGCATTGCAGACCAAGCTAGTCAGGCTTATAGGGCAATAGTTCCTGGGGTCTACTGTGGCTCCACCTTTGTGGAGCGGAATAACCATTGCTGTGCACCATTCTATGGGTACGTAGCCTGTGGTGAGGCTGAGTTTGAATGGTCTGTTTAGGTGAGGGGTTAGTTAATCTTTGAGCTTGTGTAGGACACAACCTGGGACACCATCTGGCCCCATTGATGCTGTGTTTTTGGCTTCAAAGAGGGCTGTTTTAACCTGAGTGTCTGTGATTTCAGGGGCTCTTCATTCTTCTGATATGGTTATGGGCCCTTTTGGGAGTGAGAGGGGGGTGAAGTTTGCACTGAACCTGTCTGTCAGGATGTTGGCAATATTGGTCGGTTCAGTGTATTTTGTGTCATTCTGCACTAACTCTGAGTAGATCTGAGCATTGCCACTTTGATTCTTGACATAGCTAAAGAATGCCTTGTGGTTATCTTTAGAGTCTTTGGCAATTTTTCTTTTGAAGCTCGCCTTGGATGATTTTATGAGGGATCGTAGTTTCTTGCTGATACTGATCAGGGATTTCTTCCCTTCTTGGTATTTTACTCTTTTCTGTACTAGTTTCTTCCTTCTATTGTATAGACTGTTTATGGCAGGGGTCCACCAGACTGGTTTCCTTTTCTTGGAGGAGTGAGTCTTGGTTTTGCTTGGGATAGCATGATCCATGCATTCTTGTAGGTGCCCATAGAATGCATTAGTAAAGGATTTTATAGCTTGGACAGCATTATCCTGGGGATTTGCATGGGGACTTTGAAACTTTCCACCTCGGTCTTAAGTAACGTGAAGTTTGCTTTTGAAAAGTTTTTCTCGGTGGTTTCCTTGTCCATGGGTGGGGGCAGGATGTGGATATCCAAAGTGATTTGTTTATGGCCAGATTTAACCAGCGAGGGGTTGACCTGCCATGTGGAACACCGGTCACCCATGTTGGTGATAACCAGGTCCAATATGTTGTCACCTCTGGTGGGAGTGTTGACCAGTTGATCCAGGGCATTTGAGTTTATAAATTCTAGGAAATGTTGGGCAAGGGAGTTAGTACTTGAGTAGTTCTCCCAGTTAATGTTTGGGAAATTGAAATCACTCAATATTAGGGTGTTTGGTAGGACCTTTATGTTTCCCAGTGTTTCCAGAAATGTGGAATGGGGGTCCTGGGACATGGTGGGTGATCTGTAGCAAGCTACAATTTGAATTGCAGTTTTGACCATTGTTAGTTGCGCGTGGATGATCTCTGAAGCATCGTGCTGTGCCACTAACCTGGAGGTGTGGATATCCTTGATGAATATGAATACACTCCCGCCTTTTGTATTTCAGTCTGGGTTCTGTGGCCGAAATGTATGGTATGAGTTGTAGCCTGGCAGTGCTGGGGTACTCTCTGGAGCCTTAAACCAGGTTTCTGTTACTGCACATATATCGATTTTCTCCATACTGAGCAATGCCTCGAGTGCATGCATTTTGAGGTTTAGACTTCTGGCACTGAGTAGCATTACCCTCAGTTTTTTGTTACTTGTGCTATTTATGGTGGTGGGTTTGTCTTTTGAGCCTTGCCTAAAAAAGGCAATATGGGGGTGGCAAGAGCCTTGGCCAGTATTTGAAAGCCTAAAGGTGACATGTGCAAGCCATCTCTAGAGAAGCAGCGTGGCTTGTCGAGCATGTCATCTAAGGCGGACAGACAATGGATCCCCTTTGAATGACACCAGAAACGTAACCAATTGTTGAAATTGATAATTTTTTTTCTTTATACCGTGGTATCATTCTTGGTGAAGGAAGGGGTGCTACTCAGGGTCAGGATCATACCGGCCTGGGCTAAGTGATCAGAGAGCTCTTCCATGTCTCTTTTCATGTAGTCCAGGGAGGTACGGCTCAGGTCATTCACAGCAACATGGACAATGACAGAGTCATATTTGTACTTGTTCTGGCGTGACCTGAGTGCTTGTGTTATGTGGTGGATCCTGGCACCCGACAGGCAGCTAACAATAACTTTCTCATTATTCAGCCTAGTGAGTGGGACGTCAGTGTGCCTGACTATAGAGTCACCTATTACTAGTATGTTGGGTATGTTATTTTGCCTTAAGGGCTGTGATTGCATGGCACACTGGTTTTGTGAAGTATGTGTTTCATGGTTTGTATTGTGGGGGGTGGAGGTTGCTTGGATGTTCGCTTCGGAGGTCTCTGTTGCTTTTGCAAATTTTTATTTAGAGCCTCCGAGTATGTTTTCATGTATTTATTTGTGTTTTTTGCTGATGCTGGTTTAATGGGTCTATGTGAGACTGGTGGTGTGATGCAAGTATTTCCCTTCTCCTCTTGACTGTCTAATGCAGTCTTGGGTTGAGAGAGCTTAGCCTCCAGTTTGGCTGTAGAATTGCATCTCTCACATGAATTAGTGTTTGGTGGTAGGAGGAGATGTTTGTCTGTGTACATGAGGCAGTTGCAACATTGCCTCAAAATGCCCGGATTCACCAGTTGGACTGGAGAGTACACCTGAAACTGCCCTTTGGACATGGATAGGTACAGTGATCTGTTTTACTGAATGGCTGGTAAGGTCAAATAGAGAGCACTGTCTTTCTGTACAGTATAGGGGGGTCTAGTGCTAGGGTTTATAAGTGCTTGCTATGAGTTTTGAACAAGTGCTGGAGTGAGAAATGAATGGTTTGAGTGCTTAAGTTGAAAGTTTGTCTAGTTCCAAGGGAAAAATTGAAGAGGAGACTTTGTGGAGCCGGGAATAGTTATACCCTAGCAAACCGGTTTTTATAGCAGGGAAATGAAAGAGATTGAAATTAGTCCAAAATGGTCAATAAACTACTAATTTCTGGGCTGAAACAACTCCTCCAGGGACAGATAGGCTGCTCAAAGCTCCCCTCTCTAACATGTGAGCAGAGAAACTTCCTTCTATCCAAGTAAGGTTTGGGCAAACACAGAGATTTGTAACACAGCCCTGAATTCAGCACTAACCTGAAAACTGGGCTATACTAGCTTAGAAAGGCAGGAAACAAGTATATATTTTTTGCTTTTTTTTTTTTTTCAGAAAATAAAGCAGATACAATAAAAAAAACACTTTAAATGCACAGAAATGATACTTATTGTTATATGTCTCAGGTAAGAGTTGTAGTCAATGCCCTAGTAATAAAGTAGGAAGAAACACAAATACAGTAAAAGCAGATGAATAAAGTGCAATTTTATATATATATATATATATATATATATATATATATATATATATATATATATATATATATATATAAAACAATAGAAAACAAACAAACTGATTTAAACAAGTTACCCAATTAACTAGAAAAAAGCTCAAAACTGAGCCCTGTTCCAGCAGTCTTCAATCAGACAAGTTCTAACTTAACTGCACACTCCGGAGAACTAGGGTGCAGGGGAACCTTCTCCAAAAACAGATGGCCTGGATCAGTGCTCAAGTTATACAAACAAAGCTAGATTCAGCAGGCCTGAATCTGGTCTATGCCAGCAAGGTGCACCAGTTTAAGAAAGAAACAGTTCAAATAAGCAGGCACAATAAGCCTGTGACCAGAAATTCCCAGCTCAGATGGGCAGAATCCAGCCTCTCCTCCCACAAGAGTGCAGACCACAAACCTTCTTAATGTAGAATAACTGGCCTGAAGCCCAAGTGCTTAAACCAGAACTAATACACTTTTAGAATAGCAGACACTGAGCCTTCAATCAGCAATTTCTAGCTCAGAAGGATGTAAGCTACCTGTCCTGCCATAACAGTGCAGACCACAAACCTTCTTAATGTAAAACAACTGGTACGAAGCCCAAGTGCTTTAACCAAAAGACTTAGAATAACAGTTAAAATTTAATCAGGCTACTACCAAGCAGTAATAAATGCAGCAGAATAAATAAAACTGAATACTTTTAAGAAGAGGAAAAAGCAAAATAAAGTAAGAGGAAACACAAATACAGTAAAAGCAGATGAATAAAACACAATTGTTTTGTTACTAAAGTGCAAGGAGAGAGGAAGGTAGAACCTAAGTGGGTTGGCCATCTCAAATCTTCTCTCTGTATTAAGTAGAGTGACCACTAGACATTTCTCAGAAGTCAAGGCCAGTGTTAAGGGCTTCTGACTTACCAAGTTTGCAGCTGATTGCAAGCTAGGAGCAGTCATGGAAACCCCAAAAGATAGTAGCATCTTACAGGAAGGTTTAAGACAGACAAATAACTAGTGGTAAAGCCACAGCTTACACCTCAATGCCAAGAAATGTATAATAGTACCTTTTGGAAAGTTAGTCATCTAGGGAAACTACCTCATTGATTAAAAACCCCTAAAAGTAGACACAGTAGTCAGGGATTTGGGAACTTATGCAGATAGTAACCTGGCTTTTGACCAACCTGTATCTAAGAAAGTAAGAAAATCATTTTATGTCACTCAACTTATAAATAAGGGTATGGCATCTAGGTCCAGGGAAGTCATTGTGGCATTGTTACTTAACCCTAATCAGACCCATCACTGAGTATAATGCCCCTTTGGTATGTATCCACAGAAGTTCCTTGCAAAATGAATATATGTTATAAACACAATGTCCTATGCAGATTGCCTCCAAGCACTATCTGTATACTCTGTTTTCTACAAAATGCTGAGAAGCACTTTTACACCTGTCATATATGGCATCCTTGGATCCTGCTCTGATGGACCTTTTGCATATCCACAAAATAAACAGTGCCAGACCCACTAGATCTAAGGATTTCAGCTTTGTTCATGTTGGAGGGACAGGTATATATCTCAGAGAATCCCCATTCTCTGGAATAGGCTTCCCATCTATGTGAAGGATAGCCCCTCCCTAACCTTATCCATGGGCAACTTGGACCAGTGGATGGGAAATTGGAGATTCACCCATGGTCAGACTTCTATGTCTCAAATGGACAGAGGCAGCTGTTAAAGCATGCCCTAATTGACATACACCCATAGGTTCATAGGTTAGTACTAAGCTAACTGCCCTTGTGAGCCATTTTAAGCCTAGCCAATCATCCCTTGTGAGACTCAAACCCTGCACCTTGTGTTTATAAGGCAAACACCTTAACCATTCAGCCACCCTCCCAACCCCTTAAATTAACCTCTAAGGTGCAATAACTTGTGGGGATACATTTGGGTTGCATGGCTATACTTATAATGACCTCAGTGATCGTTAACCTAGATGACCTACATGATCAGGTTGTGCAGAATACAACTTGCAGTAAATGTCCTGCTTGTGCAACTAGGTCATCCTAACGGGTGCACCCAGACTCATGCAAGCACCTAAAATGACACTTCAAGAGGCCAAATGCTCTCTCAATGGCAGTACAAATCTAGGACAAGAATGGGTTGTAGGTCTCTTCTGCAGCTCCACTTGTATTTCTCACTGGTATCATCAGCCATGGCTCCAGTGGATGTCTAGCATCACCTGAAAGAAAAGAGAGCGAGAAAGAGATGGGGGGGTGGGGGAGGAACAAAACAAAGAAAAATTAGCTTTCTATTCAGCAATACATTTGTACCATGAATAACTTCTTGAATAAAATAGAAAACAATGATTTTTCCACTTGCCAACAAGCTAACCACTGAGCATCCTTCCATGCAGGAAGATGAGGTAGAGTGAGCTTGTGATCCAGATATGGGAATTACGTGCACTGCCAGGATGATGGGTAAAGCTGTTGATGATACACTTGTATCTATATCTTTTTTTTTTTAATTTTCACCATCAAATTTAAATGGAAGCTGATATTAGTGTTAAAGATTCATTAACGCCTACACTAAATGTACACAATCTGTATTCAAGAACATCTCTACCACATTTTTTGTACTTTTTAGTCACTCAAGAAAGATTACACTAACTGTACATTTAGTCTACACTTTCTGTTAACCTTGATAAATCCCCCTCAGTATTTAAGTCTGCAAGGAAATCAGTAAGAAAACTAAAATTAGAAGGAAGAAGCTGTAAGCAATGCTTGTGTTGTCTGTTCACTCAGAATGGTGTACACTTCGTGTAGGCATTAAAGAATCCCTGTTATTGTCTATGCAGTATATTTGCATGCTTTTACTCTTGTGCTAACCTTAATTCTACTCCTTCCCCTAACACCAGCCCTATGCATTACCTTACTAAAAACGCTTTCCGTAACTGTGCCACTACACAGACGTCTGCCTCAAGTTGTTGTTTTTTTTTTTTTTTGTTTTACTGTTCACCAAAGGAGGAGGCTGTTTTCCTTTTGCAATTAGATTAGTTTTGGCTAATTTCAACTTTGATTAAAGGTGCTGTCGACATGCAGGAATTAATGTAATGTACATCAATGTTTTCGTTTAGCCATATATTTTAATATTTTAATATTACATTTTATATATATAGGTTCATAGGTTCATAGATTAGTTCTAGGCTAACTGCCCTTGCGAGCCATTTTAAGCCTAGCCAGTTATCCCTTGTGAGACTCAAACCCTGCACCTTGTGTTTGTAAGGCAAACATCTTAACCATTAGGCCACCCTCCCAACCCATATATAAATATACAATATATATCAGGCAGATTTGCCCCCTCCCCAATGTTGTGCAACCCTGGAGTTGATATATTTAGTTGGGGGGGGTGTGGGGGGGCACAGCCCCCCACATTGGGGGGTGTGGGGGCAAAGCCCCCCACATAACATGCTTGTCGACCAAATTAATTGTTGACCAAATGAAAGGTGATCAAATGGCTTGTCGACCATGTGAAGTAGACCCATATATATATATATATATATATATATATATATATATATATATATATATATAGATATATGGGACTACTTTAAAACACAGACATGCAAAACACCGACGAGAACACCAAGACCAGAAGATTGACAACTGAGATGACCGACAGTTTAAAAGCATGAAACTTCACATGCCCGACAAACCACAATCCCGACAATCAACAAAACAAAACAAATACCTTTTCCAAAAAACACACACACAACACAAGCACAACAAAAACCTTACAAACCTACACTAAACCTTACATACACAACTATCTATGCACTAACCTTAACCCAAACCCTAACCCTAAGGTCCGTCACTATCGCACACTCACCTAACCCGCGCCCTAACTCATTTAATCCATCCCTAAACTGAAAGTCTGTCACTATCATACACTTACCTTACCCGCACCCTAACCCTAACTCACTTAACCCGCCCCTAACCCTAAAGTCTGTCACTATCACACACTTACCTTAACATGTCGGTGTTCTCACCGCTGGGCTTTTAAACTGTCGGTCATCTCAGTTGTCGATCTTCTGGTCTCAATGTTTTGCATGTCGGTGTTTTAAAATAAACCCATATATATATATATATATATATGGATCTACTTTTCTTCATCGAAAATACACTTGTTCGAAAAAGAAAAGTAGATCCCCACTTCAACGAAAGTGCACTTCAACGAAACTGCACTTTCGCTGAAGTATACTCACTGCATCCCTATCAGAAACAACAAACACACATAAAAACATCTTTTGCAGGGGGACAATCCCCCCTGCACCACCCCACTTTAATATTCTCACTCCAAGATTGCACTACAGTGGGGAAAAGGGAATATTCCCTTATCCCCACTGTATCACGATCTCATCACTAAACATTGATGTACAACTAAGATGACATACAAATTGCATGTTTTCATAACTACTTTATTTTTTTTTCTTATTTTGATCTTCCCACAAAAGTGCATTTTTGACAAAATGCACTTTCGCAGAAGTGCACTCGCGAATTTACTTTTTGTTGCAACATAAATTTGTTGTAGTGACTGAATGCCATAAATATATATATATATATATATATATATATAGATATATATATATATATATATATATATATACAGTAAATAAGAGCACTAGTGAAATCCTCCAAAGCAAATTTCGAGTCCAAATTGGCCACATCTACTAGAGACAATCATAAGGCCTTCTTCACATATGTCCATAATCTCAAAGGTAGCACCTAGATCTGTTCAGAACTGGTGGTCAAGGACACCGCATATACAAATGCCATAGATATAGCAAACTTGCTGTCTGACAGATTCTGCAAAAATTTCACCCCTCTGTCCCTCATTAACAAGGACATTGGCAGCCTTCAGACAGTCAATCCCACACAGTTTGGCTTCATCAAGGGGAGGTCATGTCTGTTAAATCTGGGTGACTATTTTGAGGCAGTCATCAAAGCCATGGATGAGGGGAAGACAGTGCAAACTGCCTACCTTGACTTGGCCAAAGCCTTTGACACTATTCCCCACTCGGGCGTAATTGATAAACTCTCTCAGCTAGGCATCAATCTGTATGTTACCAGATGAGCATCTCACTGGCTCACTGATAGCACCCACCTAGTCAAAATAAGGAAAGCCACCTCAAACAGTAGACCCGTATCGAGTGGCGTATCCCAGGGTTCAGTCTTGGGGCCTCTGTTATTTGGGATATACTTTTCTGAGGTGCAAGCCAAAACCAATGGGCTATGGCTGACCAGGTTTGCAGATGACTGCAAGCTGAGTGCTGTCATAGATTCCCATAGTGGCGTAGACATCCTCCAAGAGGGTCTCACCCAAACAAGTGACTTGTGCCAGAAACATGGCCTCAAGCTGAATACAAAAAAATGCATCATCATCCCCTTTGGGGAGAATGACGTCCTCATAAATTATCACATTAAAAGCAATGTCCTAAGCACGCAGTCAATTGTGAGGGATTTGGGCACCCAGATTGATAGCAACCTGACTTTTGACCACCATGTTGCTTCCATTGTATGGAAAGCTTTCTACATGGCCCACCTCATAAGTAAGGGTATCTCATCCAGGGACAAGGAGGTCATAACATCCCTGTATTCTTCCCTTATAAGGCCCATTACTGAGTGCAACACACATTTGGCATGTACTTCACAAAGCGCATGCAGCAGCTGGAAAGACTACAGAGGTTCCTCACTATTAGAATCCAGGGCTTCAAAAATATACCATACACATATAGGCTAAAAGCCCTATTCCTCTACTCTGTTTCATACAGACTCCTCAGAGGTGATCTCTGTCTGGCATATAAGGCGATCTCGGATCCCGCCTTGATAGGACTGCTGCATATCCGCAAGTCAAGCTCCACTCAAATAACCCGCACAAAAGACTTCAACCTGGTCTGTGACATCAATAGGACTTGTTGCAGGGACAGATTTGTGTCCCAGAGACTCCCCCATCTGTGGAATATACTCCCTCTCCACATCAAGAAGAGTACCTCCTTACCCCTTTTTAAATGCAATCTTGATAACTGGATAGGAAATAGAAAATACATCTCTGGGATTCCACCCTTGTCCCTGGTGGACAGGAGCATTGGGTGCTGATTTGAGTATACATGGGCTAAACACTTGACTAGACTTATAATGGCCTCAGGGTCAATAGCCTAGCAACTTCCTATGATCCTATGATCCTATGATCCTATATAGATAGACAAATAACACACACACACACACACACACACACACACACACACACACACACACACACACACACACACACACATATATATATATATATATATATATATATATAGTTATACACACACACACACACACACACACACACACACACACACACACACACACACACACACACACACACACACACACACACATATATATATATATATATATATATATATATATATATATATATATACTTAAGGCTGAAATGGGTCCATTTACTTAATGTCTTCATTTTCAATAAAGATGTATCAGTTTCTAAATAAGTTAAATGTGCTTCATTATTTTGAAGCCTCCAGTTTTTGGTTCTTTTATCCCCAATTTTAAGAATTCTCAGCCAGTAACTTCATTAATCACAAAGTTTGATTTTCCCTATGGTTTAATTTATAGATTGATAGATGATAGACAGACAGATAAACACACGCACACACATACGTATATTATATATGTATATAAATATATATATATATATATATATATATATATATATATATATATATATATATATATATATATATATATATATATATATATATATATTTTATATACACAAACATATATATATATATATATATATATATATATATATATATATGTATAGATGTATACGGTTTCTGCCTTTTTTAATTTCTCCAAATCCTTTGGGTTTCTAATACCATGATGGGAATGGACCTCATCCCCCCCCCATTTCTAAGTCAAAGTACAGTTAAAGATCAGCATATTAGTATGGTTTCAATCTTTGATGTCAGCCACAAGTGCTCTTCGCAGCACCCATAATGTGCCCAGTAATCACTCCTTCTACAGTTTGTATGGAGTTACATGTATTGGTAACATATTTAAATATGATTGTAGATTCCTTTTTATAAGACCCATTGCTCCTACAACTATTGGAACTATCTGGGTGTCTTTCTTCTACATTGCTCTTGTTTCTGCCTGCAAATCCTGATAATTTATGACTTTGTGAATCTCTGTACGCAAGACACAGTAGTCACTGGGTGTGACAATTTCAGTGATCAATGCTACTTTTATCTTCTCTTCATGGACCACTGTATCCAGTTTTCTAGCATTTATCTTTTGAACTGTTGGTAATGGATGATCCCATGTGATGTAGACTTCATCATTTTCTATGATGCTTTGTGGTTCATGTTTCCAATGTTTTTCAGCCACTTCAATACCATAATGTTTGCACAATCTGCAGTGCAAGAGTCTCGCCACATTATTATGCCTTTCAGTATACATTCCTTCTGCCATTAGTATGTCGCAACCAGCAATGAGGTGTGCAACTGTTTCCAGTTCTGTTTTACAAAACCTACATTAGTCTGTTTCTCCCACATGTTCAATAGACTTTATAAACCAGCGTGTATGTATCCCACTGTCTTGGGCCGCCAATATTAACATTTTATCTCTTGGTTTAAATGCACCGTTTCTTAACCATTCCTGCATTCATTCTTGATTCTTGATCAGATCTTCCAGAAGTTTTCTACACTTGCAACTATATTTATGCTTTTTGCACATTTCTTGCCTTCTCATCTGGTCCTTCACTTTATATTCTTTCTTTTGTTTTTTGGCACATTCAGTTGCTACCTACTTTTATCTACTTGTGGTTTCATTTCCATTCATGCTTGATGCCAATATGCTTCTTCTAGCCTAAGCAGGGAGTCATCTTAGATTTATTCTCCTCATGTTTCAAAACTTTCACTACATTTGGGTCTTGTGAGGTCAGCAGATATGTGTGGAGTCCCACAACTGCAGATCTTTACATGTAATCAATTTCAAGGAGACCCATCCCTCGTTCAGATCAGGGAATATATAATCTTGGTATGCACTGATTTTTATAAAGCATTCAGTGAGCATGAAGCATCTTTCTTGTTTTCCTATCTAATCTATCCAGCACTTTCTGGGGACAGTCAATCACTCCAAAACTCTAAGTTAAGACAGCAAAAGCAAATTGGTTTATAGCTTGGATTTTGTTCCTAGGTGTCAATGCTGTTTTCAGGATTAATTTATGTCTTCTAAAGTACTCCTTATTAAGTTTTATTAGCATTTGTTCGTGCTGTTCATGCTTTATTGTTGCTCTTTCATCATTTCCCAAATATGTATACACTCCCTCTTGCTCAAGTTCTTTTATAAAGATGATAATCCCAGCGAAACAACAAAATTGCAAACACACCAAAGGTGAATGAACGCCAGGAATACAGGATACTGTGCTGGAAACACTTAATTTATTGACATAAAATAGGTTGGCGCTACAGAGTAAATCTGTCTTCTCCAGAACAAGCTAGCATGGAATCATTACGCTTATATATCATAATTGAAGTAAAAAGCCCGCCCTCATGGTATTGCCTAAAAAGGCACTAGATTTTGCCAGAGCCTGAAGCCCATCCAAGTATGCAGCAGCCTCGCTCTGTCAGTCTTTTGATGATCGCTCCAGATTTCTGAGCCTTTCCCATATAGCAGCCAGTTCTATCGTAATGAGTTAAACTCATTACGATAGAACTGGCTGCTATATGGGAAAGGCTCAGAAATCTGGAGCGATCATCAAAAGACTGACAGAGCGAGGCTGCTGCATACTTTGGATGGGCTTCAGGCTCCTGGCAAAGGCTCTTGCCACCCCCTAGTGCCTTTTTAGGCAATACCATGAGGGCGGGCTTTTTACTTCAATTATGATATATAAGCGTCATGATTCCATGCTATGATGTTCTGAAGAAGACAGATTTACTTCTGTAGAAAGCGCTCAACCTATTTTATGTCAATAAATTAAGTGTTTCCAGCACAGTATCCTGTATTCCTGGCGTTCATTCACCTTTGGTGTGTTTGCAATCAAGTTCTTTTATATCACATTCTTGTATTGGAGTTTTTCTGCTTTAAAGGTTGCTTTTTCACATTTATAAAGACCAGATGACATTCTTATATCATCTGAAAAAGTTTTGACAACTTGCAGTTGTGCTTTCAATTCCTCATCTGATGAAGTCTTTACACTTTGTTGTTTTCTAGGAGCCAAGTTATAGCCATGACATAAGCTGTTAAGTAGACAGCTTAATGCATTAAGGGTAAGGCAGAATAGAAGCAGTGACAGAGAGTCACCCTGGAATATTCCCCTTTGGATTTTTATCCCTGGAATAATACGTTGTCCTTTATTATGGCTTAGTTGCAAAGTGGTCTGCCACTGTTTCATGGTCACTGTAATGTAGTCAATCAGTGTAGGGTGTATCTTATACATTTTTAAGCACTCTTTTATCCATGAATGTGGGATACTATCAAATGATTTTTTGCAGTCAATCCATGCCATACTTAAAATCTTCCCCTTTTTACAGTTCTCCACTATGACTTTATTTAATAACAAATGATCCTTTGTTCCATATGACTTTCTTTTATTGCCCTTCTGTTCTATTGCCATAATTGAGTTTTCTTCTAAATGACTATAAACTCTGTCGGCATCAATTCCAGTGTATAGTTTATACGTTGTTGGAAGACAAGTTATTGGTCTATACTTTTTAGGGTACCTTGCAGGTTCACTCTTAAGTAGGAGCATTGTTTTTCCTGTTGTTAGCCAGGTTGGTGTCTGTTCAGGGTGCGCATATAAATAATTCTTACTCATGGCTAAATGTGTAGAGATGTTAATACTTTTAACCAGAAGTTAGGTACTGCATCTGGGCCTGGGGTTTTCCAGTTAGAGGCTTTTGTTAACTTTGTTTCAATGTCTTTGGTTGTTATTTCATCCCATTTCATATCCTGTACTTTTAAACTTCTTATTCTTTCTTTTACTTCTTCTAGCCATTTAGCATATTTGTTATGTTCCACAGAATCTTCATAGATAGTCTCCAAAATGTATCTATATCTTTGTTTTTGGTGGTCTTTCAATTCCTTTTACCTTATTTCCCAATTCTCTAAAAACTTCTTTGGGTTATGAATAAATTGCTTATTTTGTACCTTTCCTTTATATTGGTCTAGGTATCTTCTAAGTTTTTCTGCCTGTGCTGAAATGTTTAATTTTATTATTTGTGATAGTGCATGATAGATCCTGTTCTGTTCTAATATTGCACATTGCTTTTATCACGTCTATCTTTCTATTTTTGATGATCTGTTCTCTTCTATACTCTTCTAATAGTAACACTTCTTCGTCTTAGCTGCTTTATGGTTTTCTCTTTTCGATACTTCCATGATGGTATTCGATTTCTCCCCTTTCTCTCCTTCACTACCCTGTGTTCTTGTGATAGATCATTATCAGTTATTAATTTAGCTGCACAGTAATATCACTACAATACCCTACCACTACAAATCAGGTTACAACCTAACAAAATCATCTTAATAAAACAGCTTATTTCCAACCTAAGCACCTCCTGGACATGAGACTGCCTAGTACCTGGCTGACATATTATTTATTACTTCTTTCCCCTACCCACTATCCAACCTCTTTAAAACTCCCACAGATGCACTATATATTACCACACATTACTTGTAACTGCCTAGCACCTGGCTGACATATTCTAACTCCTTTCCCCTACCCACTATCCAACCTCCTCTTTAAAACTCCCACAGATGCCCTACATATTATCACATGCCGCGATGGTGCAGCGGTAGCATTGTTGCCTCACAGCAAGAGGTCCTCCCGTTTGATTCTTGGCTGGAGCGCCTTCTGTGTGGAGTCTGCATGTTCTCCCCGCAGTCGAGTGGCATTTGAAAGACATGTGTAGAATGGGCATGCCTTCGTTGAAGGTTGGACATCGAGCTGGCACTTCGGCACAGTAAAAATCTACTGCCAATCATTTGCGGACCGAAGTTCTGCTGTGGTGACCCCTAACCGGGAAAAGCCGAAAGAAGAACAGCAACAACTTACCAACTCAGTGCCGCCTACTCTCCACTGTCCCAACTATACCCTGTAACTCTCCCCTACACTAAATTGAAAAGCTTTCCCTTAAAATGTCAGTGAACCTCATATGAACTTGTCTATATTCTCCTCCATTTTAGTATTCCTTTCTTGTCTTATCTTCAGTACATCTTCAAGATTATCTCTACTAAACATACTGTATGAACAACCATCATATGTTACTACCTGCTATACTTTAAACTGTATGTCTAACCCTCTATTCATATGTAAATATCTTATGCAATCATGTGTTATTATCTGCTATATTTTTATAAGTGAATATGGTAAACCACAATGCTCATGTAAATGTCTTATGTATAGTATGTTAGCAATTGTTCTGGAGCTTTTCTCTCCAGGCCTCCGCTGAAAATGAACAGCTCTGTCCAGTTGGACCTCCCCAGTAAACAAATGTAAAATGAATAAATAAATAATATATTCTGTTTACTTCTGTTATATCGCATGAATCTCTAGGGACAGTCCTAATTACTGCGTTCATTTGTTTTATCAAACTTCTGACTTTTGGGGTTTTATTGACCTTCTGCAGTCCATTTCTTTCATTGATCTTAATATGTCTGTCTGTATTAAGTCAAGCAACTCTTCTCTTAGCTCGGTTTCTCCTAAAACTGATGGCACATTTTTATTTGTTTTCCATTGCATGTGGGCATTCTATTGAAAGTTCTATTGCATCTTCCTATGGCACATTTTCTTCAATTTCATCCTGTGTCATCTGTTGCTGTGTCATATGGTAACTCACTGGCCTATCACTCCTCAACATTAACTGTGTCAGAGTTTCCACAGTTTCCTGTTCCTTCCCTTGGTGTCCAGCTTCAAGTGAATGTTTATACTGGTTTTCTGTGGAAGGCTCCAAAATATCTTCATATGACACCTGACCAATTGCTTCCCATTCCACTGGTTTTCCCTTAATTGGAGTTCCATTGCTCCTGTTGTGGTGCTTTCTGAATTAGATTTTCTACACTGAATCCTCACTTTGGAGGTACTTTGTGACCTCAGTTTCTATTTCTTTAACTTCTCCATTACTGATCTCCTTTTCTACTTTTCCTCTTTGTCTTATTTTTTTGTATTGTAAAGTTTTCCATGTCCGGATTCCCCTGCCTGTATTTCTCTTCAAATATCTTTGGTGCTGCTCTTTTTGTATTGGTTAATTTTGCTTTCTCCTTTGCATAAATATTACACCATATTAAATCCCTTTTTTTTCCCATGTCCAAATTTCCTCTTCAGATGTCTCCTGATCTTCTTGTTTCTCCTTTCTTTGGGGACTCGTTCCATCATGCTGTGATGTAACCTGTGTTAGACCTTCTACACCAAATCCTTCACTTCACAGGCACTCCATAACTTCAACTTCTATTTTTCGACTTCTACTTTACTAATCTTTTCTACATTCCCTCTTTGCGATATTATTTTTTTATTGTGAAATTTTCCATATCTGGATGCCTTTGCCTGTATTTCTCTTCAAATATCTTTGGGGCTGCCTTCTTTATGTTGATTAATTTGGCTTTCTCCTTTGCATAAATATTGTACCATATCAAATCTCTCTTTCTTTCCCATGTCCATATTTCTTTGTTATGCTTTTCAAAAATCTCTAGGTTTTGTTGTTTATATTTTTGCACTTCTTCAGATGCTTCTTTTTTTCCAAACAGTTCAAAGTTTCTTGGTCTACATAAGGTTTTTCACAAATCTGTTGTATTAATGAACACAACTTTTTTTCTAAAGCTTCTGACAGTTTTTCTTGCAGAAGTATTTTTTTCCTCTAATTTATCTCTTAATGTTTTTGTATATCCTGTATCTGGAAATTCTGGGTTTTTTGCATAATAGTAACAACGCATAATTTTTTTTATACTCAGTAGTCCATGCTATCGTCTTTATGGCTCTTCTTTGGCCTATCAGTTTTTGTGATTTTTGTGGACTACTACTTCCTTCTAAAACAGGGAGGCCATCCTGCCCCTGGGCCTGGCCAGGCCCCATTGTAGGAATGTTTCCTTATTTTGAGGATTCTACACTGTTATTTATTTCCAGTCCTGGCACCAGTGCGCCTACCAGGACTGGGCCATTTTTATCCTGGTCTTGTGCACCCAGCTATCATTTTTTTAGTTTTTGACCTACTTCTGTCCATGATGTATGCTATATAAATACAGACTATATATCAATGTCACCTTAGTGAGATTCTGTGAAAGACTGGGTCCACCCCATGAAGGTACTCATAAAGACTTGAGGATGAATTCAGTTTCAGCACTAATACTCTCCTTTGCTTGCTGACTTCTCCCCTGTGTGAACTTTTTGATGGGTCATAATGTCATTTATGTTTCTGCGCAAAACACCTGGTACATTCAGCATATTTATGTTTTTTTTTTTCGTTTTTTTAATTTCTCCAAGTCTTTTGGGTTTCAAATGCCATGATGGGAATGGACCCCATTCCTAAGTCAAAGTATGATGAAGTCTGTGAAATTAGTATTGTTTCAATCTTTGATGTCAGCC
Organism: Protopterus annectens; assembly: GCF_019279795.1. Lineage (NCBI taxonomy): Eukaryota > Metazoa > Chordata > Ceratodontiformes > Protopteridae > Protopterus > Protopterus annectens. The sequence goes on along the minus strand of NC_056730.1, from coordinate 537,917,796 downwards.
AGGAGTGCTCTTCACAGCACCCGCAGTGTGCCCAGTAATGACTCCTTCTGCAATTTGTATGGGGTTACATGTATTGGTAACTTGTCTAAATATGATTGTAGAGTCTTTTTCATAAGACTCGTTGCTCCTACTACTAGTGGAACTGGCTGGGTATCTTTCTTATACATTAATCTCATTTATGCCTGCAGATCCTGATATTTTATGACTTTGTGTCTCTCTCTACGCAAGACACTGTAGTAATTGTGTGTGGTGATTTCAATGATCAATGCTACTTTTGTCTTCTTTTCATGGACCACTATATCCATTTTTCTAACTTCTATCTTTTGAACTGTTGGCAATGGGTGATCCCATGTGATATAAACTTCATTTTCTATGATGCTTTGTGTCTCATGTTTACAGTGTTTTTCAGCCACTTCAGTACCATAATGTTTGCACAAAGCCCAGTGCAACAGTCTTGCCACATTATTATGCTTTTCAGTATACAGTTATTCTACCATTAGTGTGTCACAACCAGCAACGAGGTGTGCGACTGTTTCCAATTTGGTTTTACAAAACCTACATTTGTTTGTTTCTCCCACATGTTCAATGGATATTGTAAACCAGCATGTATGTAGCCTACTATTTTGGGCCACCAATATTAACCTTTCATCTCTTGGTTTGAATTCGCCTCTCCTTAACCATGCCTGTGCTCATTCCAGATGAACATGAGGTTCTTTCAGAAGTTTTCTATACTTACAACTATGTTTATGCATTTTCCATATTTCTTGCTTTCTCATCTAGTCCTTCATCTTATATTCTTTCTTTCAGTTTTTGGCACATTCAGTTGCTGCCTGATTTTTATCTACTTTTCCTTTGATTTCCATTCCTGCTTGACACCGATATGCTTCTGCTAGATTAAGCAGAGAAGTCACCTTAGATTTATTCTCCTCATGTTTCAAAACTTTCATTGCATTTGGGTCTTGTGTAGTGAGCAAATATGTGTGGAGTCCCACGATTGCAAATCTATACATGTAATCAATTTCAAGGAGGCCCATCCCTTCTTCAGAACAGGGAATATATAATCTTGGTGTGCACTGATTTTTATAAATCATTTGATGACCATGAAGCATCCTTCTTGCTTTCCTATCTAATCTATCCAACACATTTTGGGGCCAGTCAGTCACTCCAAAACTATGTTAGGACAGGAAGAGCAAATTGGTTTATAGCTTGGTTTTTTTTTCTAGATGTCAACTCTTGTTTTCAGGATTAATTTAAGTCTTCTAAAGTATTCCTTAGTAAGTTTTATTCATGTTTGTTCATGTTTTATTGTTGATCCTTCATCAATTCCCAAATATTTATACATTCCCTCTTGCTCAAGTTCTTTATATCACATTCTTGTCCCAAACTGATGTTTTCTTGGTGCTGTAGCTTTCCTGATTTAAAGGTTGCTTTTGCACATTTATCAAGACCAAATGACATTCTTATATTATTGGAAAAAGTTTTGACAACTTGCAATTGTGCTTTCAGGTCCTCATCTGATGAGCTGTACAGTTTTAAATGATTGAAAAAAAGAAGATGAAAAGTCTTTACAGTTTGTTGTTTTCTAGGAGCCAAATTATAACCATGGCCTAAGCTGTTAAGTAGACAGCTTAATGGGTTAAAGGCAGGACAGAATAACAGCGGTGATAGAGCATCACCCTGAAATATCCCCCTATGTATTTTTATCTCTGGAATAATAATCTGCCCTTTATTATGGCTTAATTGCAAAGTGGTCTGCCACTGTTTTATGGTCACTGTAATGTTTTCAATCAGTGTGTGGTTTACATTATACATTTTTAAGCACTCTTTTATCCATGAATGTGGGATACTATCAAATACTTTTTTATATTCAGTCCATGCCATACTTAGAATCTTCCCCTTTTTACAGTTCTTCACTATGACTTTAATTAACAACAAATGATCCTTTGTTCCATATGACTTTCTTTTATTGCCCTTTTGTTGTACTGCCATAATTGATTTTTCTTCTAAATGACTATAAACTCTGTCGGCATCAATTCCAGTGCATAGTTTATACGTCGACAGAAGACAAACTATTGGTTTATAGTTTTTAGGGTAGCTTGCAGGTTCACTATTAAGTAGTAATGTTGTTTTTCCTGTTGTTAGCCAGGTTGGTGTCTGTTCAGGGTGTGCATATAAATAGTTCTTACTCATAGCTAAATCTTCGTGCAAAGATATAAATACTTTTAACTAGAACTTAGGTACTGCATCTGGGCCTGGGGTTTTCCAGTTGGAGGCTTTTCTTAACTTTGTTTCAATCTCTCTAGCTGTTACTTCATCCCATTTCATATCCTGTACCTTTAAACGTGTTATTCTTTCTTTTACTTCTTCTATCCATTTAACATCTTTATTATGTGCCACAGGATCTTCATAAAAACTTCTCCAAAATGAATCTATTTCTTCTTTTTTCAGTGGTCTTTCAATACCTTTTATCTTGATTCCCAACTCTCTGTAAAACTTTTTGGGTTATCAATAAATTGCTTATTTTGTACTTTCCCTTTATATTTATCTGTGTATTTCCACCTGTGCTGAGCTTTTTAGCTTGTTATTTGTGATAGTGCATGACAGATTGCTTTTATGACACCATTTTTCTTAGTATTTTTGTTGATCTATTCCCTCTTCTATATTTTTCTAACAGTGACACTTCTTGTCTTAATTGCTTTATAGTTTTCTCTGTTTGATACTTCCATGATGGTATTCGACTTTTCTCCTTTTTTCCCTCACTACCCTGTGTTCTTGCAGTAGGACTTTATCAGTTATTAATTTAGCTGCACAATAATATATCCTGTTTACTTCTGTTATACCGGATGGATCTCTATGGACAGTCCTAATTACTGTGTTCGTTTTATCAAACTTCTGGCTTTTGGGGTTTTATTGACCTTCTGCAGTCTATTTCTTTCATTGATTTTAATATGTCTATCTCTATTAAATCAAGCAACTCGTTTCTTAACTAGTTTTCTTCTAAACTGAGGGCACATTTTTTATTTTCCATTTCCTGCGGGTATTCTATAGAAAGTTTTATAGCATCTTCCTGTGGCACATTTTCTTCAGTTTTATCCTATGCTTTCTGTTACTCAGTCATATGGGAACTTACTGGCCTATCACTCCTCAACATTGACTGTGACAGAGTTTACACAGTTTCCTGTTCCTTCCCTTGCTGTCCAGCTTCAAGTAAATGTTTATACTGGTTTCCTGTGGAAGGTTCCAAAATATCTTCATTTGGCACCTAACCAGTTGGCTATTTGGATATCCATTGCTCTATGCTGTTGCGGTGCTTCCTGAATTAGATTTTTTACACTGAATCCTTCACTTTGCAGGTACTCCATAACATTGGTTTCTATTTCTTTAACTTCTCCATTACTAATCTCCTTTTATACTTTTCCTCTTTGTCTTCTTATTTTTTTGTATTGTAAAGTTTTCCATAGCTAGATTCATTTGCCTGTATTTCTCTTTGAATATCTTTGGTGCTGCTCTTTTTGTATTGGTTAGTTTTGCTTTCTCCTTTGCATAAATATTACACCATATTAAATCTCTTTTCCTTTCCACTGTCTATATTTCTTCTTCAGATGTCTCCTGATCTTATTGTTTCTCCTTACTTTGGGGACTCGTTCCATCATGTTGTGATGTAACCTGTGTTATACCTTCTACACCACATTCTTCACTTCACAGGCAGTCCATAACTTCAACTTGTATTTTTTAACTTCTACTTTATTAATCTTTTCTACATTCCCTCTTTGTGATATTATTTTCTTTATTGTGAATTTTTCTATATATGTATGCCTTTGCCTGTATTTCCCTTTGACTATCTTTGGGGCTACTTTCTTTATATTGATTAATTTGACTTTCTCCTTTGCATAAATATTGCACCATATCAAATCTCTCTTTATTTCCTGTGTTCATATTTATTTTTTATACTTTTCAAAAATCTCTAGGTTTTGTTGTTTATATTTTCACACTTCCTCAGATGTTTCTTTTTCCAAACAGATCAAAGTTTCTTGATCTATATAATGTTTTTCACAAATATGTTGTATTAACGAACATAAATTTTTATTTGAAGCTTTCAACAGTTTTTCTTGTGGAAGTATTTTTCTTTCCTCTGATTTCTCTCTTAAAGTTTTTGAATATCTTCTGTCTGGAAATTCTGGGCTTCTTGCATAGTAGTAATAATACATAATTGCTTTCTTGTCCTCAGTAGTCCACTCTATCATCTTTATGGCTCTTCTTTGGCCTATCAGTTTTTGAGATTTTTGTGGACTGCTACTTCCTTCAACAACATGGGGGCCATCCTCCTCATGGGTGTGGCCTGGCCAAATTGTAGGAATGTTTCCGTATTTTGAGGATTCTACACTGTCATATTTTCCAGCAAAGGCACCAGTGTGCCTACCAGTATTGGGCACTTTTTTATCCTGGGTCTTGTGCACCCAGCTTTTTTTTAATGTTTAACCTACTTCTGTCCATGATATATGCTATATAAATATGTGTGTGTGTGTGTGTGTGTGTGTGTGTGTGTGTGTGTGTGTGTGTGTGTGTGGAGATATACATATATATATATATATATATATATATATATATATATATATTGTATATGGTGTTAGTCTTCCTCCACTTGCTGGAAGGTTAGTACATTGCAGAGGGCACACTCCTGTCCTGGTGGCTAAATATAGCACCTCCCAACCAGTAAGTGCTGATTAAAGACTTACACTGTAGTGCACTAGGTAGTTGTCAGCCCAAATGACTAGTTCCACCAGATTTTCACCCTTCCACATCAACCTTACTATATATACCAACTCCAAGACTGCACTACAGTGGAGAAAAAGGGTTTGAAACACTTCTGTGTGTGAGATAGGGAAGTGTTGGATAAGTAGTTACTTACCCTGTCGATGAAATGAAAGTTCACTGAGTGAACTTTCAATGCTTATTGCTTGATGTTCAACCATTCTATGATTAGCCCATTCATTGGCCAACAATAGACTACTTTGAGATGTGCGCATTAAAATGAGCTTTGTTTCTTCTAGCGTACTACTTATCTCCCTAACTTTCAGGGAAATTCCTTTTTTGTCATCTCCTGATTGCTGCTGCAGTGGCGGTCTCTTCACCTGATTGCTGTGGCAGTGGTGGGCTTATCACCTGATTGCTGCTGCAGTGGCGGGCTCATCACCTGATTGCTGCTGCAGTGACAGGCTCATCACCTTATTGCTGCTGCAGTGGCAGGCTCATCACCTGATTGCTGCTGTAATGGTGGGCTCATCACCTGATTGCTGCTGCAGTGATGGGCTAATCACCTGATTGCTGCTGCAATGGTGGGCTACTCACCTAATTGCTGCTGCAGTGGCAGGCTCATCATCTGATTGCTGCTGCAGTGGTGGGCTCATCACCTGATTGCTGCTGCAGTGGCGGGCCTACCTCCCTACCTCTTGAACATCATCTTTACACATTTCTTCTCCCACTGCCCCTAACTAAACTGGCATTTTCATTTTACAGCCATTGTCATAGCTACAACACCTTCACAGAATCAATTACTATTACTCCTTTGAGTTGCTATTTTAATCCTATAAAAGAAAATTCTAATTAACCACATGAAACAGTGCAAGCAGGAAAGACACAATCTCAGAAACAGGCTCTGAGACTTCCTGTCATATTGCAGGGTTTTGCTATCACTCGAAATAAGTTGATAATATACCTCATTAATTATCAAAAATACTTCAGAAGAAAAGTGGATACAGAATATACTGATAATATAGGCTAGCCGCATGGCAGCGTGTGAACCTTGGCTCTAGAAGACTGTCATTGTGGCAGTGACACCCTAACCCCATGTGCAAAAATGGGGAAAGGGGTTGTGATGGATGGATGTATAGGTGGAATGACCTTAACAGTGTCAGCGTGGCGGGAGTCTAAATATAATCAGCCATGCTGAATTTTGTCCAGTAAAGTTGCTAATGTGAATACATTTTGTACCCCCTCTTTCTCTTGCAAATTCTAGGGATCCTTTTGATGTAACTACCAGAACAAGAGTCCAAGACGCCATCGTAATTCTGTTTCCATGGATGCTTTTATTCTTTCCACGAGTCACTCAGTATACTTACATCTAGCACAGACAGATATTAGTAGCGAGCAAATATGAGGCTATAATTACTTTCTGCACACTGACTATGAAGTAACCTTTTGGAACAGTTTTGCTCACGATATTAATGTGCTTATAGGTTCAGCCTCATATGTTGTAACCCTGTGTTGATCTATTCTGCTTCCCTTATAATCTATCAAGATTAGCTTTGAAGACAATGACTGTCTGCTGGTTCTGCGAGAATGCAATATCTGGCATTTTTTCTAATATTGATATTTATTTACACTATTAGGTGTCACCTTCCTAGGGATGTAGTCAAAATATATGCTTTCAAGTAGAATCAGATCATTCATTGTCTTATAGATTGGGCAGAGGTGATTCCTTAGTAACCTATAAGAAACAGAATACACTGACAATTCTTGAAGCCTTTATGTATATTGCAAGCTTTCCAGCTTCATGATTTTTCTGATTAAGAATTATTGTACCCTATTAGGTTCTTTCATTTGGCATGTTCAAAGGCTACAAAGTGCAATGCTGTATTCAGTAATGGCTCGGATCAGTGAAGTAGCTAGGAACATAAGAACATACTAGATAAGAGATCATGAGGACCTTAAGGTGACTAGCCATACAAATCTTTAAGGAGACAAACCTAACAGTTCTTACTAACATTTTCAAGCACTTACTAGTGCTCATCTCCCAAACTGTGCAGGGCTGCACATGACAATCCTGTTGTAAATGTGTGTTTACCCATCCAGTCATCGAGTAGTCTTAAAGGTAGCCAATGTAGTAGTGGAAACTTATGCCATAGAGCAGAAATACATTGAGTTAGGAACTTATACCTCCAGCAAGTCTTGTTTATGTGTTGCTCTAGATTAAGGTCCTTAGTGCGGATGTTTGTAGAGACACTTTTTTCATAGGTTCATAGGTTCATGGAAGGTTACTAGGCTAATGGCCCTACAGCCCTTACAAGCCCAGTCATATTTTTCCTGAGATGTCCCAATTGTTGGTGGTTAGGTGAGTGAAGTTCACAGAGGTAAAGTTCTATGATAGTTAATACTGACTTCTTCTGTCCAGGAGGGACATGGGCACCACCTCAGAAAATTGGAGGTTAGATAGGATTGGATCAGCACAGTGTCATAGCACTTAAAACTTAGTACTGTTGCCTCACAACAAAGGCTCTTTGGTTCAATTCTTGGCTGGGGTGCCTTCTCTTGGGAGTCTGCATGTCCTCCTTGCGTTTGCATGGGTTTTCTATGGGTGCTTCTGCTTCTTCCCACATTCCAAAGACATGCAATAGATGATTTGGGCACATTAAGTGGAATGGAAGAGCAACCATGGCAGGGCTAGCCACCTGGCAGTATGAACACTTGCTGTAGATAATGTCACTGTTGATGTGATAGCCTGACTGTATATGCAAAAATGGGAACAAGGGGTTGTAGATATATGGACGAAATAGAACTGGGTCTTTCATGGCTCAAAAAGTGGGATACAGGTCACTTCTCAGCAGCCTGTAGGTTACTGAGTATAAGGAGAGTTGGGATAATGTACAGCGGTAGTTGAAGGATTTAAGAGCTTTAATTTTCTTGATTAGAAATCTTTGGAGCCTTTACAGCTGAGTGATATCCTTGGATTTGTACATACCAAAGGGACAGTGCATTCAATGATGGGTCTGATAAGGGAAGACTACAGTGGTAGATGACTTCTTTGGATATTGAAAATATTTCCTTGGAAATTAACTGGGTGAGATTGAAGGATTTCCTGACTATGGAGAAAACTCTTATGACTATATCTGTCTGGTGAATAGCACCATTTATAACATATGACTTGAAAGCATCTGTTCTGCCAATCACTACTATACTGTGCTTGTTAATTAGTTCCAGACTGTTTTTGACACATCATGTATGTGAATGTTCTAGCCCTTGCTGGAACTGTTTTGTATCATTGGATGAGCAGATAACAGTATCCGGTTTGCAGTCATAAAAACACTAGGTCAACCACACTTCTGGGATATTGGCATGGTTGTCTGCTACGTAAATTCCAAACAGAAGACGGCCTAAAAGTTATACCTGTGGCACCCTGCTAATCACAATTTTACACTCAGAGAGGGAATCAGCAACTTTCACAGCATGTCATCTCTTAGATAGCCAGTTTGCTATCCAGGGACAATGTATTGGGTTGACATTAAGTTTGCCTATTTTTTTAATAATGTCAGCATGGGGGAAATGTCACTAGCATTAGTCAGATTGGGATAAGCAGTGCTCATAGAAGGATAAGTGTCCACAGTGCTAGTAACCTTGTCAAAGAAGCTTACTAGTTTCAGGACAGAGGATCTGCCCTTCACAAAACTAAATTGATTGGGTTCCAGATCCATTAAGTTGCCTGTGTTTGCATAAATGAGTTCTGCTATGATACATTCCATGGCATTGCATGTAAGGCTGGTGAGGCTGATGGGTCTATAATTACCTGAGTGTGTAGATGAGTCATCCATGAGTAGGAGAGTCACAATGGCTGTTCTCCAGGCAACAAGAACAAATCCTATAAGTAGGTTGAAAACAAATCCTATAAGTAGGTTGAAGCTAGATAGTTTACGTAGAGGCTTAGATAGTTCACACTTTGGCACTGATGAGAATGCAGCCTAGTATGTTGTCCAGTCCTATGAAAGTATTATTTTTAGCCTCTGTTAGGGATTCTAAGACTTGATCTAAAGTGATTTCAGGGTAAAAACCAAAATGGAACCAAGGGAACGCTAAAACAGCACAAATCCAAGGCAAGCAGGACAATATATTTGATATATATTTAATAAATCCAATGAAGTGCAGTAAAAGCAAGTACACAGTAAAACACACCAAGTATTCAGTTAAGCATGCCTTCACCTAGTGCAATACCATGCTTCTTCAGAACAAAGAGGCAACTCGATTACTTCCCTTAAAAATTTAACGCAACCATTGAGATCCATGAATCAATTAAAATAGGCAATTCAAATAAAATACATTCATTAACCCTATGTAACCCGCTCCTATTCCATAGGAAAATATAGGAAAAATTTGCCAACTCATAAAAGTATTGTAATCTCATACATAAATTGCACATAATTAGCTTAAAATATTATAAATATCATAAATATAAATATAAAAATACAATCCTAAAAATAAGTATGCAAAACAAAACATGTACAATTGTTAATAATTCATACTCTATTAAATGCATAAAATTATTCAAGGATTACAAAACAATAGTTACAAACTTCATAGCAACAATACAATAATGTAAACGAACCCTATAGTACCTTCATAATTTAGCAGCCCTAAGTTTTAGTACACTGCTGATGCTAATACAATCATTGAGTCCAGGAGTTCTGCCCGCATCCAACTTCAACTGCCAGAACAATTCCCTGTATTCTAACCTGGACTCGCAACTCCCACCTTGGGGTTTAACTAAAACCTGTTCCAACACAAAAAATTTAATTTTCATATCCTTACAGGACAAGGAATGCCTAAAAAAAACATTTGATTAATTTCCTTTGGATACCTCATATAAGTGCTCATAGACCCTTCTCCTTAGCGGTCTCTCAGTTTTACCGATGTAAAAACGTTGGCAGATTTCAGAAATCCCAATATATACCACCCCTTTAATTCCACAGTTGTGGTACCTAGAACCCTTAATCCTAAGTCCCCTAGATGGAATAAATATCTCAATCTTGTCAAGAATAAACCAACATTGTTGACAAGCTCCACATTTGTGGATACCACGCCTTAGATCACCACCTGCCTGTGTGATAAAGTCCTTCTTTTCAAAGTAGTCCTTTACGTTAGTAGCTCTCCTTCTAACAAAGGTGGGGTGGTTTGGGAGATATAAACTAGTGTCCTCATTGACCATTAAAATGGGCCAATATTTCTTTATAGTGTCTTCCACCTATGTTGATGTAATAGAAAAGGTGTGAATAAAAGCTTCCCTATGTTTGTGCTCCACAATATTTGATCTCTCGATCCCTCTAATACCAGAACCTAACAAAGGAAAAAAAATTGCCCCTATTCACAATTATCTCTAGCTAAGCTGTCAATCATTTGTTTGGGGTATCCTCTTTCCAGGAATAGTGAAGTCAGAGTCATAACCTCCTCTAGGAATTCTGGGTTTACACTAGTCATTCTTGAGGCCCTAAACATTTGACCCTTCACTATACTTTTCTTTTGATAGTAAGGGCATCCGCTGTGGTTAGTTTGGGGGTCAGAATAGGTGATATTAATATAAGAGCTCAGTGCATTGTTGGCCATCCTTCCTTAGTTTCTGACATATCTGAAGAAAGTAACACTCAAACATCTGATAGAAAGATGTGTAGCTTATTTTGGAATATGTAGCAAGTTTATGTTCATGCTCTGCTCTACACTTTCTAATAATGGTTTTAAGTTGCCTGCAGGCATGTGCTGGTGTAGTCCTGAGGTAGGGAGATGGGGATTTATTACAACTTGTCATTCTTTTCCTTATTTTCTTTTACCGTTTATTAATACGAGTTCCACCAGAGAGATTTACTCCTGAATTTATCATTATGCTTAAGGCAGATGACACTGATGTTTCGATGCAACTGATGAGGTGCTAGTAAAAGTCAGTGATGAATGCTGTAATCATCTCAGCTGGGTACATTTACATGGGAATTTTGCATAGGTTTTGTACAAGTTGAAGTAGGTTTGCCTTGAAGAAATCCCTAAAGATGGTCTCCCTTTAGTGGTTGGGTAGTATCACTAGGCTTGACAGACAAGATAACTGATTTGTAGTTAATGGATAGGGAAATGTGAGATGGATACAGGCAAGGGCTAGGTTGGTAAGGACCAGGTCAAGAATATTAGAACCTCTTATGAGTAGTTTTAGAATTTGCTCCAGTGTATTGTTATTAACATATATGACCATGTGTGTTTTAGAGGTGTAAGTGAAATCAATGCTTGGGTAATTGAAGTCCTCTAGCAAGAAGGTATTTGGTTTTATATTTAATTCCTCAATTGAATTGAGCTAATTTCTGTGATGTTTGGATGATACTGATGGGGATCTGTATCCAGCAGGTCTATATTAGATATATGAAAGTTCATCTTAGCGAACGCTCACATGAGTGAAAATTGCAGAACTCGAAACCGCAATTGTGAGATCGCAGTACCGTGAAGATGGGAATATTTGCCCTTTCCTCACCGTAGTGTGATCTTGGAGTTGGAATATATATTTATGGGGGGGGGGTGCAGCCCCGCACAATTGCAGTTTCGAGTTCCTGGATTTTCGCTCATGTGAGCGTTCGCTAAGATGAACTTTTGTTTATCTAATATAGACCTGTAGCAAGCAATGAAGTAACAGTCGGATTTTTTAAAGGTGGTTTGGATCAGTAGTAACTTTAAGTTAGAGTTGTGGGTAATTTACTTTGAAATAATGGTACTTCTAAGAAGTATAGATATTTCCCTGCAGTTATCCAAGGGTCTAAAGGCATGATGGGTCCTAAACCATGTACTAGACACAGTGCTGTCATTGCAGTGAAACCATGTCTTAGTAACTGCACAAATATGAGCATGTTTGAGTTGCAAGAAGGCCTCACATTCTGGCATCTTTCTATTTAGTCACCAAGCATTGAGTAGTGCCACCTTGATGTTGTCCAAATATGAGTTTGAGTTTTCTATGTAGGAATGTCCAGTAAGGGGACTTTGCTTAAAACGCATTAAGGGCAGCAAAGGCTTTAGCCAGTATGTTGAAGCACAGACATAACAGGTGTGAGCAACCCTTGATGAAACAGGAAGTGACATCTACCACATCATCCAAGGCTGATGCATACTGATCTCCGTAGAATGACACTAACTACTTAGCCAGTTGTTAAAACCAATTGTTTTCTCTTTGTATCCAGGGATCATTCGTGGTGAAGGCAAGATACTACTCAAGACCAGTGTCTTTCTTGCCTCTAACACATGCCCAATAAATTCTATTATATCTCCACATATACCTCTAGGTGGAGTGCCTTAAGTTACCATAGAACACCATTAGGCTGCATTCCCATTTGTCTGGCTTAAGGGACCTTAGGATCATTGTACCATCACAGATCTAGGTGCTGGACAAGCAGCTTACAGTCACCCTGTTACTGTCCAGTCTGATGCGTGTGAAGTCTGTATACTTAACTTTAACATCACCTATGACTAAAACATTTCCTCTTTGTGAAAGCAGACTTAGTGGGCCTTATGGGCTTAGGCCTGCTCCCCTGCTGATTCTTGGGTGAGCTCTGTGAATGTACAGCATGTTTGAATGAAGAAGGAATAGGATTTGTCTTCTCTTCTGGTGGCTGGGATATTTTACAGTGAGTTCTAGGAGGTTTTGGTAAATTTTTCTCTCTCCCACTAATGCATACACACACACACACACACACACACACACACACACACACACACACACACACACACACACACACACACACACACACACGCACACACACACAAACACACGTACAAAAGTTTGGGAGAGTGAAGTGTCTAACTGCTTTTAAAACCATTGGTTAATCAGGACACTACACTTCTGCCCACTGTCTGTGCAGTAATGATAAGTACGTTACAGCTTTCAGTGCTGTAAAATCCTCCATGCTACCACACATCTGTATTCTCTAACGCATGATAAATCAGACAGCTAAACAAAGAATTATGATTGGATTTCTATTATCATAATTATCTAGTTATGTATTCCTGGCATAGTTGTCAAGATTCACCTCTTGAGCTTCAATTTGCTTTAATTTCAGTTTCTACTCTCAAAATGTATTTCTTGATATCCATAGCTCAAACACATAACATGTTTGTTATGATAAGAGAACCCCATTCATATGTTTCTATACTGTTTACCCAGGTTAGGTATGTAATTGTACTATGCACTATATGGGAAACATAATGTTCCCTGGTAACAGTGTCAAATCTATTAACATGTCAGCCATTGTTGTTCCCCTAAACACTGTGGTCCTAAAGATGAAGCAGGTATCAAGGTATAAATAATGGATCCAACATGTGAAAAGTTAGGATTGAGAGGCTACTGGTCAGTACTTATCTCCTGAAGGAGGGAGTGAAGTTCTCCACCAAATGAATGGCATCTCAGGGACTCCAGTTGTCCATCCTAGGTGCACAGATTGTTGGATGAGCACATTGTTGTGCCATCATCAGTTTACATCTTTTTGTAGGCTTAATATGTGAAATTAGACAGAAAGCAGGGCTAGGGGCAAATATGAAAACATCTTTGCTTGCTATGGATGATGGCTACCTAGTTCTTATCACTTGTCTCCCATTACCCCAGCAATAAGTGTTTCCAAATAAAAAATCTATTTCCCCCCAAGAAAAGCGGGGCTCTCCCAGAGGGTGAAAGTAATGTATTAGAGGGTTAAATTGTCAAGCAATGGGAAAAAGGCATGTTCAAATGGATGGAAATATTTTTCTCCAAGTGTTTTGACAAGATCAGGAGGATACATTCAGTTATTCATGTACCATTATTCTTAGGGCTTTACTATCATTTTGTTGAAAGGCACACTATTTTTGAGTCGTTTCATCATCTCAAATGGCTGAAAATGTGAATGCCATTTTTACCATATGTTGAATATGGTAAAAATGATGTTTGACATTCAAACCAGTTTGAATTGAATTTTGCTTTAAAATCACTGTTAAACTGAACGATGATTTTGCAAGAACCACTCACTTCCATGTTTTCACTTTTATGCTTTCAAAAGGTTGTGGTTCACTGTCTTTACCTGTCACCAATGTGATTACTCAATTTTGAAATATGTATAAGTGTCATTCAACAAAATGATAGCAAACCATTCTCAGGTTTGTGGTTTGTAAAGTATATTACTACTTTTTTCATAAATGTGGGAATATTCCATTTCAGGAGATTGAATAAAGATGTGAAATACTGCATGATGATGAAGGGAAGCCATTTTGAGGAAACAGGCCCTCAGCTCCTGATGCTCTTTACTCCATTAGATCTTGTAGTAGACTTTTTGTGTGTGTATGTTTGTGTGTGTGTGTGTGTGTGTGTGTGTGTGTGTGTGTGTGTGTGTGTGTGTGTGTGTGTGTGTGTGTGTGTGTTTTCACTGTTCTAAAGTAGCAGAATTTGCTCAGTGGTTAAAGTGAAGTAAAGTAATGCCTCTGGAAGTGAAGATAATGAAGTTAAAGTGAATCTGTGGCTAATAGCTGTGCCATCTGATGATGGTTAATATCAGTCTCCCTTCAGATTAGTAGTTGTGTCTTTTCCTTTTTTAGTTATATCAGAACCATTTACTTTTTTATTTTGGAATTACTGAAAAGGGTGGGTTATAGGACTGGCACATAGGTTTCATAGTTTCATAGTATTTTTTGTTGCAAAGGTCATTTATCCTATTAAATGTGGAGACTCTTGGACAACATGGACATATTTCCTACTTAGCATATACATATCCAGTTTAACTTTAAAGGTATCCATGTTTTTTGATTTCCTAATCCCTAAATGTCATTTATTCTAATATGTAGGTAAAGTTAGTCAAACCAATTTAATTCCTGAACTGTATATCTAAAGTGGCTCTCATGGCTAAACACAGTTTCCTCCTCAAAAACCTCTAGAGTATGCTATGAAAATTCAGTTGATTTATTATTTCTGAATATGAACAATCAGCTATACCATTCCTCTTTTATTTGTATCTTCTCAGAATTTATTCTAACATAGGATAATAGGATCATAGGATCACAGGAGATTACTAGGCTAGCGACCCGGAGGTTAGTTTAAGCCTAGCCATTTCATCCCAATGTAATACCATAGAAATGCTAGTCAATACCCAAGATTACAAACACAAACCACAAGTAGTAAACTGATAAAAATAAAATCCATGGCTTGCCAGAGAGCACACAGCTTAATTCACATAACAGACTAAGCACTTTCACCCATAATCCTGTTGGGCTTCATCAGAGGCTGATGAAGCCCAACAGGATTATGGGTGAAATACCCAAGATTGCATTTAGCGATGACTGCCCATTTCCAGGAGGGTTGTGGGCTCTATCCCTGGTAAGAATTTACAGTGCCCCATCCAGTCATCCAAGTTCCTCTTGAACAGTGTTATAGAGGTGCTCTGTTTCACATGAATTGGTAGCCTGTTCCAAAGACGAAGCAGTCATTGGGAGATAAATGTAGATATCAGCAAGGTTCAAGTAACAAAAACTAAATAACATTCCATTGGTTGGTTGTTATAATGGTTAAGGTGCTTACTTTACAAGCCTATGGTGCAGGGTTTGATTCTCACATGGGGTAATTGGATATGCTCCCAAGGACAGCTTGACTAGTAATCTATATTATTGGTTGTACAACTGATATATGCAATGTCCTTTCTAAATCCAAGTATCTGAATTCCACTTCTGTTATTATTAACCCAGTTTGTTGCATGATACTTGATATTATCTCCATAACATGTTATTTCATAGTCAAATTGGATCTAGTATCTCACCAAGATCTTTAATATAATGAATGACTTCAAGCACTGGATTAATATATTCATATGCAAAGTCCAGATTTACTTTAGCCAAACTGTACCAAGTAAAGAGGGGGAGATGATGGCACTTACCTCCAAACTATGAAACTTGGAGTTAAGACTGTTTAATAAGGGGTGGAACTAGCAATGTCCCCTAAACAGATGTAAAGGACTTCATCTTAGAGGATATGGTCACTAAAAAAAATATTTTTCATGCTTTTCCAACATGTTGGCTCACAAAACTGAAGTTCACAGATAGGAAAAGATTACACTAGATTAATTTTCATATTATTGGGAAAGGAATGTTGTTCTGAAAAGATGGCATATTTTGTATCCATTTAATGTGGCTGGAATATCAGCCTTTGTTAACATATCTTTCATGAAGACCATACTGTATAGTTTTCCTGTGAGTAGCATTCTCCAGGAAAATCAAGCGATGTTATCAGAGTATCCACTTTGCTTTTGAATATGGATAATATACTTTCTAAACTTCTTTCAACATTTGCATAGATTAGTATATCAAATACAGTGTAAATATTACCCTACAGCAATAACCTAAGTTTGCGATATGACATGATGCATCTTATGTGACATCAATGTTCAACCAATGAGGGAAAACTCAAAGTGCTAAATTCTTGAATTTGAATGGAATTGCTACATCTGCTTTGGTCTGCAATTCCCAACACTTTTCTTATCTAATTTTTTTTTTACTATAGTGATCTTCAGCTATTTAAGAATGTAGTTTTCATTTAGAGCTTGTTTTATCAAGATGGTATGTGGGACAACACATGCAAGCAGTGTGTTCACTAGTGGCTGATAACCAAGATACTTGGTCACTTGCTTTAAAACTACATGCAAAGGGAAACATAAATTGCCACAATCAGGCTGGATGATTCCTTGAGAGTTAAAAATACAATAGCTGGATTTATGTCAGTTGAAACTGTTACCAGTTCTACTACTTCATCTCTCAGTGAAGCTAATTACCTGATTGCCACAGTGACCAGCAGCAGCTGAGCAAGGATCTGGAATTCAAATGTGTTAGGTGTATCATTACCCTTAATCCATGCCCCCGAGTACTGTCAGGTTAGACATCAGTTTAAGATGGTAACTTCTGCTGCCTCCATAAAGCAGGACATCAGCTAAGTATACATATACTTAGCTGATGTCCTGCTTTATGGAGGACATCAGCTAAGTATAGATATGTATGCCCTCTTCTGTATGCAGGTATGCTTATATGTACTGACCGTTTTTACCACTATCATTAGTGCATTCAGTGCACTAGATTGGTTTCTTCATTTGCACAGCCAGAACTTTCACACATATTTTGCTTCAGTATTATGTGCATGTATGGCATGTTAGGAAACTGTTTTGTAATCATGAAACAACATGAGACAAAACCTGATTTGTTATTAAAAACTAAACAATGAATTGCTAGAGGATATCATTGCTGATTCATTTGTTATTAAGCAATACATAGCTTTATGTGTGCTGGCAGGTTTCACATGCAAAGGCATTTTTACCATCATGAACTTAATGATGACAAAGCAAAGTCTATTTTAAGACATCACCATAACAAACCTTGTTTTTTTTTTCACTCTGCCCCCTCTGTGCCTGAGTACTGCCCCTTTTGTTGCTTCTAAACCGTATCATAAATGAAAAACAAATGAGACAGTGGTGACATCAGCATAATATTTTGGCATCACCATTAATTGCACAATACCCTTTTGAAATATTCAACTCAATTATTTTCACAGGTTTCATCAGCATTAGTTCACTTCTGCACAACAGTGTGATTACTTACTGTCTGTCCTTGTTTTTCCATCTATTTGGAAATAATGTGGGTGTGCCAATTAGGTTCACAGGTTCATAGGTGTTTACTAGGCTAATGACCGCAAGGGTCTTTTTAAGCCTAGGCATGCCTCCTAAATCTCTGACAACTTCTGATACCCTTGATAAGTGTAAGCATGGGCCTGGGAGACGAACCATTTACAAATTACCTCTGTCCATTAGAGACATAGGTGCCAAACCAGGGATGAATTTCTGGTTTTCCATCCAATTGTCTAAGTTGCACTTGAATCGGGTTAGGGAGGAACTCTGCTTCACATGGATGGGGAGCCTGTTCCATAGACATGGTGGTCTCTGGGATGCATACCTATCCCTCCAGCAGGTCCTATTTATATCACAGGTAAGGTTTACATCTTTAGGATGGGTAATTCTGGTGCTGTTTGTTTTGTGGATATGCAGGAGGTCCATCAGAGTGGAGTCTGACAATAATCTGCATGCCAGGCATGGATCTCCCCTTAAAAGCCTGTAGGAGACAGAATACAGGGATAGGGCCTTGAGGCAGTCTGCATAGGACATATTACTTACACCCTGTATTCTTTTAATGAAGAACCTCTGTGGATGTTCCAGCTCTTGGATTTGCCTGGTTAGGTACATACCAAAGGAGGCATTGTACTCAATGATAGGTCTGATGAATGCCAAATACAGTGGAGCAATGATGTCCTTGGACTTAGATGTCATACCTTTGTTTATAATTTGTGCAACATAGAATGATTTCCTCACCACTGTAGACACGTGATGATCAAAGGCTAGATTACTATCTATGTGTGTCCCTAACTACCTGACTACTAATTCAGCTCTGAGGGGTGTGTTGTCAATATGATAGCTACCAGGGATGGATGACTTTCCAAAGGATACTATTATGCATTTCTTGGCATTTAGTTTTAGTCCATGGCTCTGGCACCAGTTGTTGCTGCAACTGAATTTATCAGCCAGGAGGTTTGCTGTATCTTCTGGCTCAGTATAGGTTGCTCCATTTGCAATCAGCTCTGCACCCAATTGTGCATTGCCTTTGAGGGTGCAGACATAGCTAAAGAATGCTTTGTGGTTGTCCTTGGCCTAGGAGACATACTTACCTCAAATATGCCTTTGGTAGACTTTATTTGTCCTCTGAGTTGTTTGTTTAGTTTGATGAGAGTACTTTTATCCTGCTGGGTGCTGCACCTCCTAATTTTTTCATGATTTTCTTCCTCCTGTTATACAGCCAATTGATTTTGTAAATCTACCAGGGTGGCTTGTATTTTGAGTTAGTTCTGTACTTCTTCCTGGTGGGTACAGCTGCCTCTATGCAGCTATTAACATGCTTGTACAGGGTTTATGTGAACAGTTTTGCACAGGCTTACTTACTAGTCATGCTTGTCAGATGTAAATCAGAGCGTTTGGAATGGCAAAGTAAAGCATGAACATTTAAAATGCAACATTTTACAAGACATAAACTCCTGTTTGCAAAGACAAATAATACAAAGGTGAATTATCAAGTACACTGAATCAATGCAATTTGTTCTGTGCAAAGACTTCAGTTAGCACATTGAAATGTTCTTTGAGCTATTGCTTGGCAGCATTAAAGCATACAGTCAGTGTAGGGGTCAGCTATTTCACAACTTAGGAACTGCACAGTAATAAAGCTTATATAATTGAGTTTGGTTTTATAGGGATATTTAAAAATGTAAAATTATGAATGCTGATCTGTTCAACCAACTATACCTCATACAACTTTTCTACTTTATAACAGTAAGGATAGTAGACTTAATTCCTGAAATGTCTATACATATGATCACCAAAAGAAAAGTAATTTCTACAACTGGAAGTCTGACAAGTTGTTTATATAGGAGGAAACTCCAATGAACTTTCTAATTTCCGGCCTATAGCCCTTCTATCTCCACTATCTAAAATTATGGAACGCTGCATACACCATCAACTCTTACATCATCTCTTGCAAAATAACTTACTCGCAGACTCTCAGCATGGTTTTAGGCCCCACCACAGTACTTCTACTGCCCTCCTCTCCTTCACAGACGTGATCAACAAAAATCGCAATAAAAACCTTTTCTCCTCTGCTCTATTCCTGGACCTCTCTAAAGCCTTCGATATGGTCAACCATCAACTTCTCCTAGATACTTTAAAATCCCTCTCACTTGATTCACTAGCACTACAGTGGTTTGACTCTTACTTGACAAACAGAAAACAAGCAGTCCTCTGGGACAACCATCTATCCTCTCAGCTCCCAGTTACTATCGGAGTCCCACAAGGATCCATCTTAGGTCCCCTCCTTTTCTCAATATTCATAAATAACCTGCCCACCTCTCTCCCGACATCCACTTGCATACAGTATGCTGATGATTCAACTCTCATCTGCTCTGCTCCATCTCCTGAAGAACTACACTCTTCCACCCAAAAGGTCTTTACGACAGCAGAAAAATGGTTCCAACAGATCTGTCTCCTCCTCAATCCCAAAAAACCAAATTACTACTTTTCACCCCTACCCTTAAATCCACCCCAATCTCATTTTCCATTGTGTCCTGTAATGGCACTATCATTAAACCTGACTATTCCACCAAACTACTAGGCGTTACTATTGACAATCAGCTAAGCTTTGACAACCACATTGATCTAACCATCAAGACTGTAAATAAGAAAATAGGTGCCCTCTACAGAATTAAGCCCTTTCTTAATGCTACCACCCGAGTGTCTCTTGCCCAAACTCACCTCATCTCCACACTATTGTATGCCTCTCCATCCTTTATCAACATTTCTAAAGCCAACCTTTATAAACTTAACACAGCCTACCATAGTATTGCCAGGTTTGCCACTGGATCCCCTTTTCGTACTCATCATTGTCTCAATCTAAAAAAACTTCACTGGCTAGAACTTCAGAACCTAATACTCCAGCGTCAATTAGTCATCACTTTTAACATTCTGCACTACACATCCAATACACCCATACTTAATAACCTAATCACCCCATATAAAAACCTTACCTCACTTCGCTCAGCCAACAAGCTTCTAGTAACTACTCTTAAATCCCACAATAAAGCAGGTGACTCCTTATTTGCAAATACTGTTGGATCATATTGGAATAAACTTCCCGTAGAACTGACCACCCTAAGCTCATCTAACCTTTTCAAAAAACAATTAAGACACCATTTCCAAACACACTGGCTTTGCCCATGCTCTAATCCTGACTGAGCTCAACATAGAATGCATCTCTTTCCAGTTCCCTCCTCTTCACTCTTAATGATTATCCTTTACTTCTGATTTATCCCTCTTCTGACCTACCTGCATATTTATTCTTGCTTCTTTTCGTTTTCACTTCCTATTTCTTCCTTGTTCTTGCTGTATCACTACATCTTGTCATTTTTTCCTTACTTACATACATTCAGATCACTTCAATGCTAATCTCTTTCCTAATACTAGTACCCTGCCATAACTTGTACTATTCTAAATTGTAATTAGTGAATTTGTTACTGACTCTCCATATGTCACAATTTTTTTTTTTTTTTTTTACTCGATCCTCTTCATTCCGTGACAGTCTCACCCTAACTATTAAGTCATTGCAAGACTGCCTCTCCAATGTTTAACTCTTGTTCAACCACCTCTGAATTTTTTTTTCTACATAATAACTGTTCCTAATCTGCTTACTTGTTTTCTACATTAGGTTTATTTGCTGTTTGCTTTTGCATTTGTGTCTGATTGTTGAATTTATTGATTGTTTGAATTTTTTTTTTTTGAGTGTTTTTCACTGTTAGCTACTAGTATGTTAATGGAGCTTTTCTCCTCGGGCCTCTGCTGAAAATGGACATGCATCCAGCCAGACTAGCCCGGTTAACAAATGTAAAATAAAATAAAATAAAATAAAAAATAGAAAACAGTAAAACTGGTTATAGAAGCTCTGTAAACAAACTATTTGACAATGCAGCTAAACTTCTCACACAGACTTGCTACGTGTTTAAGCAATGTGGTAAATACTATGTAATTAATTAGAAATCTGTGATAGCAATAATAGTCAATACATTACTACAAATGACTAAAGCATAAAAAATGATAAAATAAACATCCAAATGACTGTATGCCTTTGTGACAGCTGAGATAATACCCCTCAATATCTTAACACAATAAATCTGGACAAAGGACACATTTTGAATATTGCTCTTATAAACTTAGAAAGTTGCTAGAATAGCAGTATTTCAATTAGTGTGCATTATCTGGAGGATGAAGTCTAAAACTCAAAATTATGTTATTATTTAGTGACTTCAATCCTCAGTGGTTTGCCAGAAAACCACAAATTTTATGTGGAACAGATTAAAAATAGGAGGCAAAAATCTAGACAGTTGAGAAGTATAACTGAAATATTAGGTACAGAGAAAGGCAACTTAAGATACTTTGAAATATTCATAAATCCTTTGAAACACTAGGGTACTATAACACCTTGATATTTTCAAAGGGACAGCATGAGTCCCTGTCCTGCCTAGTCTATCAGAATAGTGTAGCCTGGCTCTGAATTAGAAGACTGTGGGGTGTATCTTCTCTGAGAGGACACAAGGTTATGTTTCTGAAACAAAATATAGTTGCCTATATGTGTCTCCCTTCCTCTTTATTCAGATGCATGCTTAATAATCAAAAACAACAACAGGAAATGCACTGGATATATACCTAAAAGAATGCTATATTGGCTTTCCATATCATAGTAAGATCTTTGATAAAAGTGAAATAAATCCTCGAGTCATGCTGAACTTAAGTATGACTGTGAGGCAGTCTAAAGGTTGCACTTTTGAGACAGAGCCAAAAAGATTCAATCACAACACAGGAAGAAAACAGGCAGGTAATACAACTGGACAAGTCAAAGTATGAACACCTGATGAAAAGAAATGTGTTATCAACAGAGCCAAAGGTTTTTATCAAATCAACAAAAAATGGCAGTCATCATAAAACTTTCATCTGTTCTGTGAGATATACTTATGTCAGTAGAAAAGCATAGCTGGTTGAAGTGTTGCAGTATTTTGAATAACATGCTGTAGACAAGGTAAAACACATCATTCGCGATTCACATATTTAGCTAAGTCAATTCAGTCAACTCAGATACCATTCCCAATGCAGTTAGGTAGAATTGAATGATAATTGTCTATGATATACAACAGGCATAACTGTTATGGATTAGTACATTAGATTTAATTGTTGCCTGTATTAACTGAAAAAAAAATTGTCAGCATTAATAACAATGTCATGTAATTATGGGGGTAAGAAATTTTCCCATTGCCCTCAAGGTTGCATAATACTGGAAATATTAGAGATCCATGGCATGGGGAGGTGCAGGTTTTTTAATTGTTGATAAAGTTGATGTACATTGTTAACATTTTTTTTTCCTGTTTTGCTGTAATTCCTTTCATGGAATTACTGTGAACCTTAACTGGGTCTGCAAGCTTTAATGCCCATGTACAACAAATTATTGCACTTAGAAATGGTAGCAGTAAAGTGTTCCAGTTATAAAACATTTTGTAGATACAGCTATGAAAAAAACATACATGTAGATTTACTAAAGCTAGGCAGATCATAGCTGATGTGAAGCTATTCAGGAAAAAAAGGATGCTTGAACCGAAAAAGCACTGTTAGAAAAGGAAATGGGTTAACAGGACAGTTCTCATTTGTGACTGTGTTATAGTAAGCAAACTGAATTAATGCTATGATCTCAGAGTATTAAAGCATTTATGAGTAAAATATATACCCAAGCAGAGCTCCACATGGTCCTGCAGAGGGGTCCTGGCAACAGAGAACTGAAAGAAGCCACCACTTTCCAGATTTAAGTATGTTTTGGCTTTTTTTATCTGCATTATCCTCTCTGGCTTTCATTTAACTAGCTAAAACTGTTTTTGTGTCTATCTGCTGATTTCTAAATATCTGCACTTAAAAGTAGCTTTTTGGTTGACTCTGGTCGATTAATACTGTTTTTTTGTTAATTTAACTGCTGAGGCTGCTCACTAAAGTGTGCTAGCCTGTGTAAATCGATTTTACTGTTTGTTTAATTGCATCTCTGTGTGCTTTCTTGAAAAAACAAAAAACAAAAAACAAAATACTCCTTGTTTTTCCACCTTTGCTCGACTAGTCTAGACCAGTATACAGGCTTTGCTGTATTCTGGGCTGTGTGTAGTTCCTGTGTTGGCCATTGCCTTACTTGGATAGAAGGAAGTTTCTGAGCTCACCAGTGGGAGTGGGGAGCCTTGAGCAGCCTATCTGTCCCTGGGGGAAGTGACCTCAGCACTTGAGCTGTAAATTATTGGTTGCTTTGGACCATTTCTAGCTCTTTTCAAGTTCCCTGTATAAAAATCCGCCTCAGGGCGTTTTTTCTGGCTATATACCCAAGCAGAGCTCCACGTGGTCCTGCAGAGGGGTCCTGGCAACAGAGAACTGAAAGAAGCGACCACTTTCCAGATTTAAGTATTTTTTGGCTTTTTTATCTGCATTGTCCTCTCTGGCTTTCATTTAACTAGCTAAAACTGTTTTTGTGTCTATCTGCTGATTTCTAAAGTATCTGCACTTAAAAGTAGCTTTTTGGTCGACTCTGGTCGATTATTATTGTTTTTTTGTTAATTTAACTGCTGAGGCTGCTCACTAAAGTGTGCTAGCCTGTGTAAATCGATTTTACTGTTTGTTTAATTGCATCTCTGTGTGCTTTCTTGAAAAAACAAAAAAAAAATACTCCTTGTTTTCCCGCCTTTGCTCGACTAGTCTAGACCAGTATACAGGCTTTGCTGTATTCTGGGCTGTGTGTAGTTCCTGTGTTGACCATTGCCTAACTTGGATAGAAGGAAGTTTCTGAGCTCACCAGTGGGAGTGGGGAGCCTTGAGCAGCCTATCTGTCCCTGGGGAAAGTGACCTCAGCACTTGAGCTGTAAATTATTGGTTGCTTTGGACCATTTCTAGCTCTTTTCAAGTTCCCTGTATAAAAAATCCGCCTGGGCATTTTTGTGCGGTTGGGCGCATAGCGCAGCAGCGGTTATACAGGTTTAAAGTATTTCTGGCTCCGCCAAGTCTACTCTTCAAATTTTCCCTTGGAAAGCTCTACTCAGTCTATTTAGCTGTATATATTAGCACTTGTTTTCGGGACTTCTATTCTTAGCAAGCACTCTTATACTAAAGTAAGCACTCTTATACTAAAGTAAGCACTACAGCCATCCACTACCCCCGTGAATACCCACTTCCTTTAAAGACACAGCACTCCTTTTAATATTCTAGCATGTCAAGTGGTAGACCACTAGCATCCTCTCTTGTCCAGCTGGTTAATCTGGGAATCTTAAGACAATGTTACAATTGTCTCATGTACACAGACAACCCTCTCCTCCTTCCTACTAACACAAATACTTATGAGAGATGCAACTATATAGCCAGACTGGAGGCTGAACTCTCTCAACTCAGGACTGGCAAGACCAGACAGGAGGAGAAGGCACCCACACCCGAAGCAAAACCAGTCACACATAAAACCATCACTACTACAAACCAAACACATAAGAACACAAAGACATACTCAGAGGCTCTTATAAAAAACTTACCAAAACAACAGAGACCTCCAAAGCAGACACCCAGAAATACACCCTCACAAAACATAACACCTACAACACATACCTCAAGCAACAGGTGTGTCACACAATCACAGCCCCTAAGGCAAAACACTATGCCAGAGACATTAGTAATAGGTGACTCTATAGTCAGACACACCGATGTCCCACTTACCAGGCTGAATAAGGAGAGGGTAACAGTGAGCTGCCTATCGGGAGCTAGGATCCGCCACATTACACACGCACTCAGGTCATTCCAAAGCAAGTACAAGTATGATGCAGTCATTGTCCATGCTAGTGTGAATGACCTGAGATGTACCTCCCTGGACTACATGAAAAGAGACATTGAGGAGCTCTCCGATTATGTAGCCCAGACTGGTATGACCCTGACCCTGAGCAGCATCCTGCCTTCACCAAGAATGATGCCTCAGTACAAAGACAAAATGATCAGTTTTAACAATTGGCTTAATCACTGGTGTCATTCTAGGGGGATCCAATGTCTGTCAGCCTGGGATGACATACTGGACAAGCCGCGTTGCTTCACAAGGGACGGCTTGCACCTGTCACCACTGGGCTTCCGGATACTGGCCAAGGCTCTTGCCACCCCCATAGTGCCTTTTTTAGGCAATGCTCAAAAGACAAATCAACCTCCGTAATAAACAAAAATGGAAAAACATTAAGGGTAATGCTGCTCAACGCCAGAAGTCTAAATCTCAAGATGCAGGCACTCGAAGCACTTCTCAGTATGGAGAACATCGATGCCTGTGCAGTAACTGAAACCTGGTTCAAGGCTCCTGAGAGCACTCCAGCACTACCAGGCTATACCTCATATCATGCTTTTCGGCCTCAAGTTCCAGGCCGAACCACAAAGGGAGAGGGAGTGTCCATTTTCATAAAGGACACCTACACCTCTCGATTGGTGGCTACCCAAGAAGCATCAGAAACCATACAAGTTTTACTCACCATAGGCAAAACTGCCATACAACTGGTCGCATGTTATAGAACACCCTCCCAATCCCAGGAATCCCATCAAGCATTCCTGAAGACACTGGAGGATATGAATGTCACACCAAACACCATCATATTGGGTGACTTCAACTACCCCAACATAGACTGGGCCCACTATTCTAGCCCTAACACCCTAGCCCTAAGATTCTTAGAATTCATTAACTCAAATGCTATGGAGCAACTGGTCTCTTCTCCTATGAGGGGAGATAATATACTTGACCTGGTTATCACAAACATGGGGCCCAAATGCTCCGCACCGGATGTAAACCCCTCACTAGTAAGATCTGACCATAAATTGATCACGTTGGATGTACATATCCCACCCCCACCCCCAGAACAAAAGACTACAGTGAAAAACTTTTCAAAAGCTGACTTTACGCTCCTTAAGTCAGAAATGGTATCCTTTAAGCCTACTGGGTTAATGGAAACCACTTCCCAAAATGTTGAATCCTACATAAAAGCCTTCTACGGACATCTCCAAGAATGCATGGATCAAGCAATCCCAACTAAAACCAAAACCCTCTCCACCAAGGGAAGACGCCCGGTTTGGTGGACCCTGGCTATAAACAAACTGTACAACAAAAGAAGGAAGCTACTGCAGGACGAAGCCAAATCCCACAAGGAAAAGGCTTCCCTGATCAGCACAAGTAAAAAACTACGTTCTCTCATAAAAACATCTAAAGCCAACTTTGAGAGAAAGATTGCCAAGGATACCAAGGACAATCACAAGGCCTTCTTCAATTATGTCAGAACCTTGGGAGGAAATTCTCAGATATGCTCTGAGTTGGTACACAACGACAAAAAATTCACTGACCCCACCGACATTGCCAATATTCTGACAGATAGGTTCAGTGCAAATTTCTCCCCTCCCTCACCCCCGAAAGGTGAAATAATTATCCCTGCTGAATGTAACCTACCTGTCATCTCAGACGTACAGGTAAAATCAGCACTCAACAAAGCAAAAAACACAGCATCTATGGGACCCGATGGTATCCCCGGTTGCGTGTTACGTGAACTTCAAGATGAACTAAACCCGCACCTAAAAATGCTATTCAATCTTAGCCTCACTACAGGATATGTACGGGAACACTGGTGCACAGCAACAGTGGTCCCACTCCACAAAGGGGGAAATTCCACTGACCGTGGTAACTACCGACTCATAAGTCTGACCAGCCTGGTCTGCAAGGCTATGGAAAGAATCATCATGGAACTCATAAATGGCGACATTGGGGATCTGCAGACCCTTGATCCCACCCAGTTTGGTTTTGTAAAAGGCAGATCCTGCCTCTTAAACCTGGTTGACTTCTTCGAGTCAGTCACTTGTGCCATCGACGAGGGCAAGGCTGTCCACACTGCCTACTTGGACTTGGCTAAAGCCTTTGACACAATACCACACTCTGGCATCATAGACAAGCTCAGCAGCCTAAATGTAAATCCATATGTCACAAGATGGGTAGCAAACTGGCTAAAAAACAGAACCCATAAGGTCAAAATTGCTGGAGCCATGTCAGACTCAAAACCAGTCACGAGTGGTGTCCCACAGGGCTCAGTCCTGGGACCGCTCTTATTCAGCATTTACTTCTCAGATGTGAAAGCAAATATGGGAGGATTATGGCTGACAAAGTTTGCAGATGACTGCAAACTGGGTGCCATAGTCAATTCACCTGCTGACACACACATCCTACAGAAAGGTCTCACTGAAACGGACAACTGGTGCCGGAATCATGGCCTCAAACTTAACGCCAAAAAATGTATAGTCATCCCCTTTGGGAAAAACAAAGTACCCACAAATTATCACATAGACAATAAC